>NC_043015.1:31185013-31198173 GCF_006345805.1 Octopus sinensis
CATCTGTGTGTGTGTGTGTCTCCATCTATGTAAGTATGTGTTTGTCTATGAATGTGTTTATGGATGTGTAGGATGTTTGCCATATGTTCATCCAGTTGTACCTGTTAGACTCTGTGTGTGTGTGTGTGTGTGTGTATGATGCTCATGCATGCACATATGTTCACATAGGTCCATGTATATGTTTCCATCAGTGAATAAATGTGTGTGTGTGTGTTCATGCACACAAATGTCCCCATCCCAGAAGACTACATGGTTCAAAGCAGGAGAAGAAATAAGGGATATCAGGGGATATCCACCCAGTCCAATTCTCTGGACCACTTAAATTCATCTTCTTGTAATTTGAGGGTGCACCTTGACACCTCTTTTCCACTACCTTTCTTTCCTAAAAGGGGTAGCCATGTAGTTCCTCTACAACAAGTCACCTGTTTCTATCCCATTATCACCCTATAAGCCTTGATAACCTAACATAAAGCCAACTATCTCTCACCTGTTAAGGAGTCATGCCTTGCAAATTACTTGGGGACCTCACTGGTGTTGGTGCCATGCAAAAAGCACCCAGTGCCACTCTGTAAAGTGCTTGGCATTAGGAAGTGCATCCAGCAATAGAAACCCAGCCAAAGCAGACATTCGAGTTTCAGCTAATCAACCAGACTAATTGGCTCCTGACTAATTATCTAATTGATGCCTCTACAGAGATCAGACATTAAATGATGAAGATGATATACATGTACGTGTATTTGTGTGGATGTGCATATGTGTGAGTATATAATTGAGATGGCAAAGTCTGGAGAAGGGAGATAACTATGTAAAGGGACATAACTCAGGTCAACTTAGCCATTTAATGCATGGAGAGTCTTAAAATAGATTAGCCCTTAAACCGGAATTAATATATATGACCTGAACCTTTGGAAGTTATATTGGAACATGGTCAGAGGCCAATAACTGAAACCATAAGATCTTTCTGGTTTGCTACCTAATACATGCCTGAAGCTACATGTTGTAACTTCCTTGAATCGTGAGTCTGCATTACATGTGGATTTTAGCTCATGTGGTGATGGACAGACATGGAAATTTGCCAAGTCAGGCAACACATGGAAAAAGGATGCAAGCTGGTCTGAGCATATTAAACCCAAAAACAGGCAGCAATGAACAAGCCCCAGGAAACTTGAACAGGTGCAAAATGTCACCACCTATAAATTACGAGAGGGTTAAATCAGATACAGATTAATGTGTTTGAATACCTCAAGTTTTATGCAACAAGGTCCACCTTTTTTTCAATTTTTGTTTTAAAAGTAAGCCTGTTGTATGTGGTGTGTGTGTCTGTGTGTCCCCACTCACCATTGCTTGGCAACCGGTGTTGGTGAGCTTACATCCCCGTAACTTAGCAGTTCAGCAAGAGAGACCAATAGAATAAGTACCGGGCTTCACAAAAGATAAGTACTAGGGTTGAGTAATTCAACTAAAAATTGTTCGAGGTGGTGCCCCAGCATGGTCACAGTCCAATGACTAAAGCAACTAAAAGATAAAAGATATGACAGGCTTCCACACAGTTTCTGCCAACCAAAATTCACTGACAAGGCATTGATTGATCCAGGACAAGAGCAGAAAACACTTGCCCAAGGAGCAGCACAGTGGGATTGAACCTGAAGGCTCACGGTTGCAGAACAAGCTTCTTAACCACTCAGCCATGCCTGTTCCAGCATCTACACAATGATATTAATAATTTCTCATACAAAAACTGTATTTACTTTTTTACTCTTTTACTTGTTTCGGTCATTTGACTGTGGCCATGCTGGAGCACCGCCTTTAGTCGAGGAAATCAACCCCAGGACTTATTCTTTGTAAGCCTAGTACTTATTCTATCGGTCTCTTTTGCCAAACTGCTAAGCTACGAGGATGTAAACACACCACCATCGGCTGTCAAGTGATGTGGGGGGGGGGGGAACAAACAAACACACAAGCACACACACACACATATATATACATACACATATATACGACGGGCTTCTTTCAGTTTCCATCTATCAAATCCACTCGTAAGGCTTTGGTTGGCCCAAGGCTATAGTAGAAGACACTTGCCCAAGGTGCCACGCAGTGAGACTGAACCCGGAACCTGATGGTTCATAAGCAAGCTACTTACCACACAGCCACTCCTGCTCAATTTTTATTATATTCTGAGTTCAAACTCTGCCAGAATCAACTCTGATTTTTACTCTCTTGGGGGACGATTAAAGTTTTGCAGCCATGCAGTCACCAATTCGATCAGATATGCATACATAGATACACACCCCTACAGAAATGTTGGCCGACAGCCAATGTTTTGTTTTAAAAACCAAAATTAATTCCTATATAGGCAATAAACAAAAAATGCCGATATAGCAACAACAACAACAACAACAACAACTACAACAACAATAACATCGCCAATAATGATAAACAGCATAAACAACAGAGTCTGCCATTTGCCCAGCTATCCTTATCACATATTCGGAAACTGATCAATCGACTCCATACTTCGAAATAGTTTGAGAGTATTGCTTTTGTTTTTTTTTATTGCGAAAACTTTCGCTGCAATACAGAACTATCCTTCTGCTACCACATGCATGTGCATGCACACACACATGCATATACACACATGCACACAAAACCAGCCCCCTGTCACCACACACACACACACACACACTCACAGAGTGTTAGTACAGACAGCTTTTAATATGCAGCAAAGAATCCTTTCGCTCGCAAACATGGCTGAAGGCATTCAACATACTTTATCCACAGAAGTGCCGGCACCAACACCGACAACAACACCAACACCAACACCGGCACCAACACCGGCACCGGCACCGGCACCGACACCACTGCCACTGCTACCACCATCCAGTGCATATTGTTTCTTGCGGCCAATGGAATCTCTCTGGTTCTCATATTCCAGTGCGACAGACCATAGTCTTTGCATGGATTGGCTGCACTCTTGTTTACTGCGTCAGTGCACTTGAGACACTACTACTACTACTACTATTGGTGGTGGTATAATTATTATTATTATTATTATTATTGTTATTATTATTAGTGGTGGTGGTGGTGGTATGGGTGTTGCCAACCAACAATACTTGTACATTGCTTCAGTGCACATTCACTACTTGCTTTAACCAGCATAACAATAAAAATATTTGATGATGGTGGTGATGGTGGGGATGATAATGGTGGTGGTGATGATGATGGTGGTGGTGATGGTGATGATGATGATGGTGATGATGGTGATGATTATGATGATGATGATGATGATGGTGGTGGTGGTGATGATGGTGATGATTATGATGATGATGATGATGATGATGATGATGGTGATGATGATGGTGATGGTGATGATGATGGTGATGATTATGATGATGATGATGATGGTGGTGATGATGATGGTGATGATGATGATGATGATGATGATGATGATGATGATGATGAGGAGGAGGAGGAGGAGGAGGAGGCTAATGATTGCAACAATAATGATGGCACTGATATGATGATGATGATGATGACAAGGACAACAACAGTGAGGTTGATGATGATGATGGTGGTGGTGGTGAGTAGTGGTGGTGGTGGTGTAGTGGTGGTGGTGATTGATCAGAAGGATGAAAGGAATAACAATCATGATGATAGTGTTGATGATCATACTGCTGATGATCAACAACAATCCATCACTGTTATGATGACTATGATGATGATGATGACGATGATGACGACAATGCTGGCGATGAATTATTTATTTTGCCAGAAGTTTGCCAAAGGGAACACCATTACAAAAATGAAACAAGAATACAATCAAGGAAAAGAGGTTACAGAGATTAGATTAAAAGGAAAAAAAAGAAAAACTCTTTTCTAATTGTGACAATGACAATATTGGCGGGGTGGTGGTGGTGGTGGTGGTGGTGGTGGTGGTGCCGACAAACGACAATGACATTGATAACGGAATAATGGTGAGGATGACAACATGGCGGTGGTGGTGTTGGTGGAGGTGGTGGTACCCATCACAGAAGGATGAAAGTAAAAGCTGACCCCGTAGCAAGATGTGAGTGTAGAGTATAAAAAGAATGTAACTAAATACCACCAATAATAACGGGGTTTCAAATTTTAGCCCAGGGCCAGCAGTTTTTGAGAAAATGGAGTAAGTTGGTTACATCGACTCCAGTACTTGACTGGTACTTATTTTTAATCAGCTCTGAAAGGACGAAAGGGCAAAGTCGACCCCGGTAGAATTTTAACACAGAACACAAAGACAGACAAAATGCCGTTAAGCAGTTTCAAATTTTGGCACAAGGCCAGCAATTTCAGGGGGAGTGGTGAGAAGTCGATTTCATCAACTCCAGTGTTCAACTGGTATTAATTTTGTTAACCCCGAAAGAGCAAAAGGCAAAGTCAACCTTGAGAGAATTTGAACTCGGAATGTAAAGTTGAAAGAAATTCCACCAAGCATCTTGTCCGGCATGCTAACAATTCTGCCAGCTCGCTGCCTTGATAATTCTAACCAGAAAATTGATGATGATGATGATGAGATGATTTCTTAAACTGGCCTATGGCTACAAATTAGGCATCAATTAATAAATCAACTCTAGCATATTACTGCTAGCGCCGCCCCAACTGGCCTCGTGCCGGTGGCACGTAAAAAGCACCATCCATTCGTGGCCGTTGCCAGCCTCGCCTGGCCCCCGTGCCGGTGGCACATAAAAAGCACCATCCGATCGTGGCCGTTTGCCAGCCTCGCCTGGCCCCCGTGCCGGTGGCACATAAAAAGCACCATCCGATCGTGGCCGTTTGCCAGCCTCGCCTGGCCCCCGTGCCGGTGGCACATAAAAAGCACCATCCGATCGTGGCCGTTTGCCAGCCTCGCCTGGCCCCCGTGCCGGTGGCACATAAAAAGCACCATCCGATCGTGGCCGTTTGTCAGCCTCATCTGGCACCTGTGCCGGTGGCATGTAAAAACCACCCACTACACTCACGGAGTGGTTGGCGTTAGGAAGGGCATCCAGCCATAGAAACACTGCCAATCAGACTGGAGTCTGGTGCAGCCTCCTGGTTTCCCAGACCCCAGTTGAACCGTCCAACCCATGCCAGCATGGAAAACGGACGTTAAACATGATGATGATGATGATGATGATGAATCCTGGAAGGATAATAAAAGCAACAACAACAACAGCACTGTAAGCTGTCTTTTCAGTAGTTCCGGCTTTTGCTATGACTAATGATTAATGGAAGTGGATAAGTAGAGAGGGGGGGTCTAGTATTGATAAGGATGACACAGTCGAGGAACATTCATGAACCAAGGAGATATCTCTAATGAGGATGTTTACAAAAGAGATACAATGAGGTGACATCTTTCATTCTATTAATGGAAATTTGGGAACATTTCAAAATATCACTTTTACATGAAGAATTGGTCTTGGAACAATGGCAGTCGTTCAAATAACAAAAACTCTGTAGAGTTTTGAGAAAGATTTTCTATCCCAACTCCTTTCAAGGGTTACGATATAACAAGAGACATACAGACAGACAAATAGTGTGGTGATGGTCGTGGGAAACTGGGCAAAATCAAAATAAGGGCTAAGGCATGATGTAAAATGAAGTAAAAATATGACAGGGATCGGGGAGAGAAAAAAGTTGCAGTTTGCTGAGGCCTCTAGCAGAACAGAACTTGCTTAGATCCTTTGTAAGGAATACATTTGCATAGACAAAGGTATGTGTATATGTGTGTGTGTGTGTGTATACATACAATCATATATATGTATGCATACATGTGTGTGTGTGTATCTATCTATATACAGAGACAGACAAACAAACAAACAGAGGTATACATATAAGGAGAGAAATATATATATATATAGATAGGTAGATAGATAGATAGATAGATAAATAGATAGATAGATAGATAGATATAGATATTTATATAGACAGAGATAAATATCTATATAGAGGTAGGTATACATTTGTGTAGACAGAGATAAATATCTGCAGAGACACAGGCAAAGATCAGTATAAACACAAAACCCAGCATAAATTGAGATAAAGCACAATTTAGGTTTAAAAAAAGCTCGGTATAAGCTGAGAAAAAACCAATTTATTTTTTTCAATATGGTGTGTATATAATGGTTTGATTTCCGTGTGTGTGCACGTGCATGCATGCATGCACATGAGTGTGTGCATGTATGCATGTATGTTTAATGGTTCAATTTCTATGATGTTTAATTGAAGCAATGCATAAATTGCGAGAGAGAAAGCCAAGGCTGAAGGGGAACTTAGTCCAGGCCATAAGCAAAACCTTGCATTAGTTGAGGCAGCGTATTTAAAGAAAATACAAAACTTCATTATAAGTTAAAACACAAAGAAAATTACGGAGATGTACTTGCATAGCAAGTGATTTGATCTGAGATTGTGTGCTGAAACGAAAACAATTGCAGCGTGGAAGGTGTTTGTAAGCCATTTAAGAAACACACAAAAGCCGTTCGATGCACTTCAACATTTAAGTTTAATTTGTCAAAATATTTTCGTCACTTTGAGACCACAACCTGTTCACTGACAAAAATCCGTGGTCGCGGTCTTAAAGCGACGAAAATATTTTGACAAATTAAACTTAAATGTTGAAGTGAATCGAACGGCTTTTGTGTGTTTCTTAAATGGCTTACAAACACCTTCCACAAAGAACAAAGCCTCAAATTTGGAGGAAGAGAACAAGAATTTATATCAACTCCAATAGTTGACTGGTACTTTATTTTATTGGACCCAGAAGGGTGAAAGACAAAATTAACCTCAAAAAAATTTGAACTCAGAACATAAAGATTGGGAACATATATACTAGAATACATTTTGTCCGGTGTTAGCCTAAGTGAACTTATCAAAAAAGAAAGAAAATAAAGAAACATTTTACAAATACATTGAATGACGGGGAAATAAATGCTGCTTGGTTTTTATGGAAATAAGGAAGTAATTATGAATTGGCATAAATATAAGAGAATAATTGGGGGGTCTAAAGAGAGCTGTAATTCAGAGCAAAACATCGTTTATCTACAATTTTCAACAACAATTTTCTACTCATATAACTTCATTAACAAAGCTATTACATTGGTTAACTAACTATAAACTAAGCCTAAGAAAAGTCCTGAATGCCCCACACCCTTCATTTAGAGCAGAAAAAGAAAAAGGGGGAGCTTAGGACTCGTTGTTTACTTAGTTAGTTAGTTAGTTAATTTTTTGGCTCAAAAAGCAAGGCCATGTGGGGGGACATGGAGTTATGTACAGGGTGGTGTTCATGCAAAGAGTTCAGGCCACTTGTGGTCAAGGGAGACTTTGAACCGAGCGGTCATCGGCATCTTCACCATCTCGTCCGGCAGCTTATTCCACGGATCCGCAACCCGGACGGAGAAAGCCCCTCTCCTTCGATTGAGATGAAATCGTCGCAGATAGAACAGTTATTACACCCATTCTCGAAACTAACATGAACCAATGAGATTTTGTCCCAACTTGCTAAAAATAGCAGCAGGAATTTATCCTAACCACTAAGCAGATGGTGCTGTACACTGCAGCAATTTAGCCGCTGAAGGTAGGACTAAAAGCTGGTTGTTGTGAGGACATCCACCAAGTATTGGTGACCAGCACTACCAAAAGCTTTCACCTGAGCCCCACCCATGCCAAGTTCCTTACTCATGCTCTCTATGATATAGCATGTTTGTGCATCATCGATAAAGTTACCAACACAAGTGCCAATTTTTTTGCTAACACCTTGGCCAAAATCTTGAGATCTGCAGAGTGATAGGCTAAAAATGATCAATGTGGAACCCAGAACCATGTGGTTGGTAAGCAAGCTACTTACCACAGTAGTAGTATTTCTATTATTATTATTATTATTATTATTATTATTATTATTATTATTATTTCAGACACTATCACAAAAACACACATTTGGGTGCAGTTGATTAAATCGATCCCCAGTACATAACTAGTACTTATTTTACCAACCCTCAAAGGAAGAGAGGCAAAAATTGAACCCAGTTGGATGAGAATACAGGAAAAAAAAAAACAAATATTAATGATAACAATTTATGGAAGGAAAACAACAACTGAAAATAAGAATTGATAAATTGAAAGAGGAAAAAAAGTCTACTTTGGTTATATTTTAATTAAAATGTAATTTTTCCCTGCAAGGTCTTACCCAACTGCCGATATATCAATAAACGACCAACATACATCATGAAATATTCAAATAAATAATATATGCACACACCCATATTTTGTGTGGTGTGTGTGTGTGTGTGTGTGTGTGTGTGTGCGCGCGTGTGTGCATGTGTGTGAATGTGAACATGTGTGTGTGTGTGTATATATGTGTGTGTGTGTGTGTGCATGTGTGTGTATGTATGTGTGTGTATATATGTGTGTGTGTATATATATGTGCGTGTGTGTGTGTGTGTGCGCACGCGCATGTGTGTGTATATATATATATATATATACCCACATAGAAAACAAGTCATTATGTGTGTGTGTGTGTGTATATATATGTGTGTGTGTGTATGTGTGTGTGTATGTGTGTGTGTGTGTGTGTGGTATATATATATATATATATATATATATATATATATCTATATATAATATATACATACACACACATACACATTGGGGAAATTGAATCATTATACACACACACACACACACACACAATATTGGAAAAAAGACTATTGGATTTGTGCCAAATTAGAATTCCTTGAGCACATAAATCACTGGATTTCCAAGACACCAGAACATTTCTTCTCACAGACATTCCTCAGTTTTTCTTCGTTTTTGGATTTATTAACTTTCAAACAAAAACCAATATTTAAATATATAAAAATAAATGTATACATATTTTATCTTGCACTTGTTTCAGTCACTGGACTGTGGCCATGCTGGGGCACCACCTCGAAGGGTTTAGCCACACAAAATTAACTCAGTGCATATTTTTTTTAAAGTCTGGTAGTTATTCTATCAGTTTCTTTTGCCAAACTGCTAAGTTACAGGGATGTAATCAAACCAATGCCAGTTGTCAAGCAGTGGTGGGAGATAAAGACAGACAGACAGACAGACAGACACACAATGGGTTTCTTTTAGTTTCTGTCTACCAAATCCACTCACAAGGCTTTGGTCAACCCAGGGTTATAGTAAAAGACACTTGCTCAAGATGCTGTGCTGTGGGACTGAACACAAGACCTTATGATTGGGAACCAAGTTTCTTAATCACAGAACCACACCTGCATTGCATATGCACGTGTGTGTGTGTGTGTGTGTGTGCGTGTGTGTGTATGTAAGACATGTATCAAACAGAAAGGAAACGGTATCTGTAGTTTAAATACCTATTTCTTTACTACCCACAAGGGGCTAAACATAGAGGGGACAGACATAGGTATTAAGTTGATTACATCGACCCCAGTGTGTAACTGGTACTTAATTTATCGACCCCGAAAGGATGAAAGGCAAAGTCGACCTCGGTGGAATTTGAACTCAGAACGTAACGACAGACGAAATACCGCTGAGCATTTCGCCCGGCGTGCTAACGATTCTGCCAGCTCTCCGCCACCTTATCCAAAAAGCATTTCAGGGAATCACCAGAAACTTCAGAGTAAAGTAGGGGCCTAAAAATCTTTGAGAGTGAACTACAAGAGCACAACTGAAGACTTCATCTTCTTCAAAGTGATGATTGAAGAGAAGATGCACTGCCTTACCGGTTTCATGCCCTTGATAAGATTCGATTTCAGTACCTCAGGCCAACAAACTATCCCTTAATTACACAGTGTCTTTTGCTATAGGTGCAGGCATGGGTATGTGGTAAGAAGCTTGCTTCCCATCCACAGGATTCTGGGTTCAGTCCCACTGCGTGGCACCTTGGGCAAGTGTCTTCTACTATAGCCTCGGGCTGACCAAAGCCTTGTCTGTGGATTTTGTAGAAGGAAACTAAAAGAAGCTAGTTGTGTGTGTGTGTGTGTGTGTGTCTTTGTGTCTATGTTTGTCCTCTTACTACTGCTTGACAACTGGTGTTGGTGTGTTTTCATCCTTGTAACTTAGAAGTTCGGCAAAGGAGACTGACAGAATAAGTACCAGACTTAAAAAAAAGAGAAAAAAATAAGTACTGGGATCAGTTCATTCAACTAAAAATTTTTCAAGGCATGGCTGCAGTCCAATGAGTGAAGCAAGTAAAAGATACACTTAGGATGAGTGTCTTCTTGACAATTATGTGGACTGGGTGGACTTTGTTATAGACACACTGTCAATGACAGGATTGACAACACACATTGTTAGGGGGGTAAGTACTGGTACTTATCCAGTGTTTTAAATCTGGGTTTTGTCTCGGTTAGTAAGGGTGCAGTTATTGTACTTTTATAAATTAAGGTCCACAAGAAAGAAAAAAATGAAAAAAACAGAAATCAAAGAAACAAAAAAAAGGAGTTTCTTTTACCATCTAATTCAGGAAAACATTAACAGAGAAGAAAAGTTGGGAGGATTTAATCAATATCTGAAGAACATAAGTGAAAATAAAGAAATTGAGAGACTAGTAACTCAATAAAGTTACTAGTCAATTAATACTTCATTGGTAAATCTTTTATCAGATCGGGAACAATGAAAGGCAAAAGTCTACAACAGCAAGTTTTGAACTCAAAATTTAAAAGGTTGTAACAATACCACAAAATCATATTTAATTAACACCATTGATACTAGGATCAGTAGCATTCTGAACAAAATTACCTGATGGTCAAGCCTGTAGCAGTGGAGACCTCCAGGGTTCTTGGCCTCAGACCATATCCCAGCTCACTGCTATTATGGAGGGGACGGCTGTCTGCAAGCCACATGAATCAGGGTGACTGTTCCAGGAGATCTCCCTCAGAATCTTCAAGAGCAACACCCTTTCTATTTTGTCTGCTGGGACCACGAGGCAGTCTGACTTAAAGGAAACTACGTTCCACTCCTTAATGTAAAGTTATTCCATAAATATTTATATAAGTATTTCTATTTAAAACAAAATTTACCACCAAACTTTACCTTTCATATTTAATGAGTTTGTACTGGGTTACCAAGACAAAATGATCTGGCGTCTACATTATAAATACTTCTTCGCTCTATGAATAGCAAAATCAGTAGAGCAGAAGACAAAATGTTTTATAGTACTTAGTTACATCTCTTTCAGTTCTGAGTTGAACTCAAGGCAAGTGTCATTTTGCCCTTCAGACTGCCATGAGGCTTCATAAAATAAAAGCCACTTAAATACTTATTTCTTTGCTACCCACAAGGGGCTAAACACAGAGGGGACAAACAAGGACAGACAAACGGATTAAGTCGATTATATCGACCCCAGTGCGTAACTGGTACTTATTTAATCGACCCCGAAAGGATGAAAGGCAAAGTCAACCAGGACTCTGCACCATACCACACAAGCAGGAGAACCCAGTCATGGCTGTCAGATAATTTCTGTGACCACATCACCCCTAACGTTTGTCCACCTAACTCATCAGACTGCAACCCACTTGATTATTATGTGTGGGGTTCAGTTGAGTGAGAGACCAACGAAACTCCTTGTTATACCAAAGATGAACTGAAGGCAAGGATTATGGCAGCATTCACCAACTTAAACAAGGAGACCATCCAGAAGAGTTGCAGGAGATTCCGAAGTCGTCTGGAGGCCATGGTTGAAGCCAATGGCGATTTTTATTGAATATTTACTCTTTAGTATTTCAAGATACTTTTATGTAATTTTGTAAATATATCTTTTAAAATGAGATGTCAGTTTTTTTTTAATTTTGCGTATTTAGACAATATGTTCACCACACCCTATATATATATATATATATATATATATATTATATAACTATATATATATATATATATATATATATATTTTATATATATATATATATATATCATATAGATAGATATATATACGGGTTGTGTGTGATTGTGTATAGAAGAATATATTAAAAAGGAATTCCAACCTTGTCTGATTTTCACGTTTTATTTAAAATCTTATAATGATATAAGATAATATAATAAAAAAATAAAATAAAATAATAGAATGTTAAATGTTCATTCTGATTGAACTAGTACTTTCATGCATTAAATTCTGCAATCTTCAGGTTCATGTAGTAGTGGTGACAGTCATGCTTCACAATTTTTGACTGTGTATATATATATATATATATAGACATATCTATACATGAGGGGGCTTCTTTCAGTTCCCATTATCAAAGTCTACTCACAAGGCTCTGTTCAGTCCAGGGCTGTAGTAGAAGACACTTGCCCAAGGTCTACACAGTGGGACCATGGACCATGTGTTTGGAAAGCGAACTTCTTACTACACAATCACAACTTCACCTATATATTAAATAGCATTTTCCAGAAAACATTACTATTATTAGCCTCCTCATCATTATTATAGCTAAGTACATAACCATACATACACACACACACATATATATATGTATGTATTATATATATATAATATATATATATAGAGAGAGAGAAGAGAGAGAGAGAAAGAGACCCATATATACATTCATATACAAATATATATATATATATATTATATATATATATATATATAGAGAGAGAGAGAGAGAGAGACCATATATACATTCATATACAAATATATATATATATATGCCTATATATGTATATATACAGATATCTAAATACACGTAGATATATGCATATATTCATACAGATTAATTTATACTAAAAGTACAATACAGGAACGGAAAAAAAAAACCTTATTGCACCAGTAATTAGTTTTATTTATATTCATATCAGTTTTCTATTTCTTTTTCTTTTTCTTTTCCATTTTCTGTTTTTTGATTAAGACACATTTCTTCATAATTAGTTTCTCAGTGACTGCCCACTTGTGAGGATACTTTGCAAACCCATCATTACATACATAATAATCACACTCTGCTTTTGTATTCAGGACGCTCTCCTCTTGTTTGTAAATTCAACATACACACACACACACACACCTATATAATATACATATATAATATATATTATATATATATGGTGCATATATATATATATATATATATATATATATATATATATATATGTATATATATATGTATATATAATATATGTGTGTGTGTGTGTGTGTATGTTTGAATTTACAAATA
>NC_043015.1:31198273-31240773 GCF_006345805.1 Octopus sinensis
ACCACCCCGGGGACACAGAAATGCACCTAATGATGCAATAGAAATGCACATGGAACTGTCCAAAATATAAGCAATAATAACAACAACAATAGTTTTTGATTTAAGCACAAAACCAGCAATTTTTTAGGGGAGAGAATTAGTCTATACCTATTTCTTTACTGCCCACAAGGGGCTAAACACAGAGGGGACAAACAAGGACCGATAGAGGTATTAAGTCGATTACATCGACCCCAGTGCGTAACTGGTACTTAATCTATCGACCCCCGAAAGGATGAAAGGCAAAGTCGACCTCGGCGGAATTTGAACTCAGAATGTAGCGGAAGACGAAATACCACTAAGCATTTCGCCCAGCATGCTATTGTTTCTGCCAGCCCACCGCCTTCAAAAAGTCTAGTAATTATTCTATTAGTCTCTGAACCACCAAGTTACAGGAATGTAAACAAACCAACACCAGTTGCACGCGCATGCACACACACACGAAAGGATGAAAGGCAAAGTCGACCTCGGCAGAATTTGAACTCAGAACGTAACAGTAGACGAAATACGGCTACGCATTTTGCCCGGCGTGCTAACGTTTCTGCCAGCTCGCCGCCAGGAGAGAATTAGTCTATACCATTGACACCAATACTTAGACTAACCAAAAAGAAAGGACAAAAAGCAAAGCTGACATCGGCGATATTTGAATTCAAAGCGTAAAGATCTGACACGAGTGCTGCATCGTATATTTCCTGGCATTCTAATGATTCTGAGCCACCTTAAATAATAAATGGTTTCCAATTTAAGCCCAGGGCCAACAAATTTGCAGGGAAGGAATCAGTTGATACCCTTGAGGCCTGTACTCGACTTGTACTTTATCACATCAACTCTGGCTTATTGAAAGGCAAAATTAACCTTCACAGGATTCCAACTCAGAATGCAAGGCACTTCAACAAATACTGGGATACATTGTAACCAGCACCAACAATTCTTTCAAACTTTGTAATTGCTTCAAATTAAGGGATAAGGCTAGCAAGTTTTTTGAAGGGAGAAGGGTAGTCATTGGCATTAGTCTCAGGACCTGATTGGAACAAAGTTAACCTCAGCAGGATTCGAAATGAAACTGTAAAAGAGTTGCAGCAAATACTGCAAAGTACTCTTTCCAACACAATAACAATTCTGCCAATCCTCCAATGATGATGGTGATGATGATGAGGATGAGGATAATAATAATAATAATAATAATAATAATAATAATAATAATAATAATAATAGTAACAATAATAATAATAATGATAATGATAATGATGATAATAATAATAATAATAATATAGGAAATAATACAACAATTATATTGAAATGAATGAATGACTGGAAAGGGGATAAAGAATAAAAATAGGGAAAGGAAGAGAAGAGAAAGAAGAGGAGAAAAGGGGAGAGGAATGGAGAAAGAGATGAGAGAAAGTGGAGAAGATAGAAAGAAGGGAGAAAATAAGAGGGAGGGAAAAGAAGAAAATGAGAGATGAGAGAGAGGGAGAAAGAGAAAAAAGGAAGATAAAGAAAGTGAGGTGGAAAGAGAGAAAAATGAGAGAGGAAAAAGTGAGTCAACTTGTGCAATTAAGCAAATTAGTTACTCTCCACCCCTTTCTCTAATAACTCCTGCAGCTTCCTACACGTTTCTGTTTTTATCCACCCCACCCATGTCTCTACTCTATGAACCAACACGCTCGCTCCTTTCCTCACCCAAACTGTCGGCTCCAACGTCAAGTCAAAGCAAATATGTCACTAGTGCATGCTGCCCTCTATTAAAGCCAAGCCATCTGCTGGGCATCTGCACCCCTGTTGTGCACTTGCCTGCCTTAGAGCCGAGACTTGCTTTCCTTGGCTTCATTAAGAACATCAT
Organism: Octopus sinensis; assembly: GCF_006345805.1. Lineage (NCBI taxonomy): Eukaryota > Metazoa > Mollusca > Cephalopoda > Octopoda > Octopodidae > Octopus > Octopus sinensis. The sequence continues at coordinate 31,200,153 of NC_043015.1, forward strand.
CCTTCACAACTTCTGCTTTCTGCAACCGGATCCCATAACCATTTCAGTCTTACCTGAACCTCCTCTCTCTCTCTTCCTTTAAGATGAGTCAAGACGGAGTTCCTTTCACCCCTGTGCTATTCATCAGGGAAAATATATCTACTCTTACCTTGATACCCTACTCATCTCCTTATCTTCCCAATCATACCAAGTCCACTGTCAATGCAATCAAAAAACTCTGGCTGCATTTTCTCCAACCTAATAACTGTATAGCATGCAAATTCTACAGTGTAAAGATGGACGAAATACTACTAAGCATTTTGCCCAGCATGCCAACAATTCTACCGGCTCACTGCCTTAGAATATAATATCAAGTACAGACAATGCAACCAGCATAGTGAAAAAGTTGACCACAATGTTTCTGGCTGCCCAGGCCTTGCAAAGTCCAGATATATACACAGTCATCGTTAAGTCGGCAGCTATGGTCACTGAGCAATATACCTGGGTTACGATAATGAAGGAGGACCTCTCCGTGCTCACGGGACCGCAGGTGGTTGGCCTGCGTCAATGGAACCGTGACTGGCTCGCTATCTCCAGTGAACTGGCACAGGACCGTCGTGCGTGGGCAGCCATGGTTCGAGATGCCTCAAGGGTAGTAGAAGAAGCCGATTCAACCCGCCCAGGGTGAATGTCGCCACAAGTACAAGTAAATACAATATACCAACAGGCAAGTGATACAAAATGATACGTTGCTATTTGTGGGGTGATTTCCAGGAACAATACCCAGACAGTCTACAAATCTAGAACCTGTTACTTTAACCCTTTTTGTTACCAACCTGGCTGAAACCGGCTCTGGCTCTTTAGTACAAATGTCTTGTTTTCATAAGTTTTGAATTAAAATCTTCCACCAAACCTTAGTCACAATTTATGTTCCTAACACTAGCTTAATGATAACTAAGTTATTTTACTAAATTCTTTGTTATATTTAAAATTGATTGAAAGAAACACAGAACATCTCAAAATAAATACAGTAACGAACGGGTTAATATAGCCAGCCACTTGATTGACCACCTCTCAATCTGGGTGTTCTCCATCACTATGAATCAGAGGAGACTTGTAAAACACAAGATAAAGTGCTTCATCTTCAACCTCGAAATAACTTCTCTGCAAGGTAACAATATACGCCCCAAACTTCCCAAGATTCCATCTTCCATTTCGTCCCTCTTCCCAAATTCACCTCCAGTGTCCTCTGCTCTGCTTCTTCTTTCAAGATTGTACTTGATCGATTTTATTGTGTAAACGTGTTTGGTGTGTAGGTGTATCTGTATGAAAGGGTACACTCTCAAATACTTGCCTATGTGTTTGTACAACTGCTTGCATGCTCCCTCCGACACTCGCTCTCTCTCAATGAAGGTGTTACTTAAAATAACCGGTCACTTTGAAAAATCACTCAGTTGCAAAATTTGTGATAAAATTACAAAACTACTTTGACCTGTTCAATGCACGACATTCTTGATGTTTAACCTCCCACCCCACCCCGCCGCTGCCATGAACTCTGACCCAGCACACCTACAATCAGAGAAATTCTATCACATCATATCTTTCATTCACACAGTATATCTTAAAATACATTATTTAACATATTTAACATTATTTAACATATTTAACATAGGTGCAGGAGTGGCTGTGTGGTAAGTAGCTTGCTAACCAACCACATGGTTCCGGGTTCAGTCCCACTGCGTGGCATCTTGGGCAAGTGTCTTCTGCTATAGCCCCGGGCCGACCAATGCCTTGTGAGTGGATTTGGTAGACGGAAACTGAAAGAAGCCCGTCATATATATGTATATATATATATGTGTGTGTGTGTGTATTTGTGTGTCTGTGTTTGTCCCCCTATCATTGCTTGACAACCGCTGATGCTCGTGTGTTTACGTCCCCGTCACTTAGCGGTTCGGCAAAAAGAGACCGATAGAATAAGTACTGGGCTTACAAAGAATAAGTCCCGCGGTCGAGTTGCTCGACTAAAGGCGGTGCTCCAGCATGGCCACAGTCAAATGACTGAAACAAGTAAAAGAGTATAAGAGTATGTCCTTCTGAGAGAGATTTGGTTGTCATTTTTAACTGGTCAAGCACGAATAAAGAAACTTCCCTATTATTCAACGTAAAGAAGACAATTATATTATAGACACAATAGCTTGGTTAATCAGCAGTGCATGGGTGAACCACTAGCCTTGAGCCCTCAACTCATCAGGAGATAGGAGTTCAAATCAGAGGGGTGCCATCATATCAGATGGGTTGTCTTGAATATCGAACCTGGTGTAGACCATTCCTCTTTAAGTTAGACAATAATTTTTTTCCAGAGAGAGAGAGAGAGAAACAGAGAGAAGAAATACTGGAGAAGAAATATTGACCGAGATCAGCGGTTATTTAGCGCTAGGTCAGTCCTGACCCAGCAGACCTATTATCAAAGATATTCCAGCCACGATCATCCTATGTCTGAGGACTACATTCTCTAATGTGAATTTCCAATTTTGCAAATAATATGAAGTGATTTGAGATTTCGTTGCTATTTCTAGCATGAAAAGTGACCACATGAATGCTTCCTATTTAGCTTGTGATGTGATGAGCCTCACTATAGTGACAGGATAGATACGATAAGATTAAGGGGCAGGGGGGGGGGGAAGCTGTCACTATGTAACTTGATCTCAACAGATATAGAGATCACAAGGAGATTTACCATCAACAAAAGTTGACTGAATTAATCTTAATTCATGACTGGTACTTACTGCAACAATCTATTTTAGATTAATGAAATAAATGTCTGCCCTCTCTCTCTCTCTCTCTCTCTCTCTCTCTCTCTCTCTCTCTCTCTCTCCTCTCTCTCTCTCCCTCTCCTCTCTCTCTCTCTCTCTCTCTCCCTCTCTTCATCTTATATCAACTCCATTTCCTCATAACGTTAACTCTTTCCTGGAACTTAGTTTGGTTATACAATAAGTGATTACAAGTTGCATATGGGAAAAAAAAAGAAAAAGGAAATAGTACAAGGCACAGGAGTGGCTTTGTGGTAAGTAGCTTGCTTACCAACCACATGGTTCTGGGTTCAGTCCCACTGCATGGCATTCCCACCTTGGGCAAGTGTCTTCTACTATAGCCTCGGGCCTACCAAAGCCTTGTGAGTGGATTTGGTAGATGAAAACTGAAAGAAGCCCGTCGTGTATACTTATATCTATATATATATGTGTATGTTTGTGTGTCTGTGTCTGTCCCCCAACATCACTTGACAACTGATGCTGGTGTGTTTACGTCCCTGTAACCTAGCGGTTCGGCAAAAGAGATCGATAGAATAAGTACTGGGCTTACAAAGAATAAGTCCTGGGGTCGATTTCCAGCATGGCCACAGTCAAATGACTGAAACAAGTAAAAGAGTAAAAGAGAAAAACTTTAATATTTACTAACAAATGAAAGCTAGCCATGTAGTAAAGAAGCTTGCCTTGCAATCACATGGTTTTGAGTTCAATCCTACAGCATGGCACTTTAGACAAGTGTCTTCAACTATAACCCCAGGTCAACCAATGCGTTGTGAGGAAATTTGGTAAACAGAAACTGTGTGGAGGCTCATCATTTATGTGTATGTGAGCATGCATGCATGTTTGCATATGTGTGTATGTGTGCATATGTGTATTTGTGCAGGTGTCTTTGTGTTTGTTCCTACCACCGCTTGACAACTGGTGTTGGTTTATTTATGTCCCTGCAACTTAGTGGTTAGGTAAAAGGACCAATAGAATAAGTACCAAGGTGGCACGTAAAAGCACCCACTACACTCCTGGAGTGGTTGGCATTAGGAAGGGCATCCAGCTGTAGAAACTCTGCCGGATCAAGATTTAAGCCTGGTGCAGCCATCTGGTTCGCCAGCCCTCAGTCATTCGTCCAACCCATGCTAGCATGGAAAGCGGACGTTAAACGATGATGATGATGATGTTAAAAAATATATACTGGGGTCAATTTGCTCGACTAAACCTTTGACGGTTGTGTCCCTGCATGACAGGAGATCAATGACTGAAACAAGTAAAAGATAGGGAAATAGAAGCGGGATGGACGGGAGGAGCAGTGAACACAAGGTAGTATTAATTTCAGTATTCAGTTACAGTCCTTTACAGCCTTTCTAAGTTCATATCCCACCAAGGTTAACTTCAGGTTTTTTGGTTTTTATTTGTCTAGAGAATGAGGAGCAGTAAATAAACTATGGAACAGTATTTTATACTAGGCTGATACAATTGACTAAATTGACTTATACTCACCCCCAGGCTAAAAAAAAAAAAAGTAAAGAAGAAGAAGAAGAAGAAGAAGAAGAAGAAGAAGAAGAACAAGAAGAACAAGAAGAAAAGAAGAAAGAAAGAAAGAAAGAAAAGAAGAGAAGAAGAAGAAGAAGAAGAAGAAAGAAGAAGAAGAAGAAGAAGAAGAAAGAAAGAAAGAAAGAAAGAAAAGAAAGAAAGAAAGAAAGAAAAGAAGAAGAAGAAGAAACGTGTGGTAAACGTTTGAACTCAACCTTTGCAAATAAAGTTCAAATCTGAATGCAGCAAGGTAGATAACTCTGATTGCTCCAATTTAAACGAGAGAGAATAAACTTTCTCTCCAAGCAAAAATTATTCCATTTAATCAAGCATAAAGCAAGGAAAAAAAATTTAATAAAGACCAAGGTCATATCAGATGACCTTTCTTTGTTATGAAAATATATGCATGCATGCACACGCACACAGGTAAAAAAAAAACAAAAAAAAACAATATTATATTTTCACAATTTAAAAAAAAAAACTGAACATTTGCATTCTAAAACTGGGGTTCACAAATTTTAAAAAAAAATACAAGCTCTCCCTTCAGCAAAATTTGCTGCCATGCACCCTCTTTGGTTAATTCAGAAGACAAAACAGAGTTGGCATCCAACATTTTTCTTTTCTTCTTTCTACATCAGTGGTATTGGACAAGATTAAAAAGTTTAAACTATCTCCATGAGCGTGGGGCCTCTTTGGGCATGGGACCTGATTGGGAGTAATTGGTCCAATTGGCTTAAGGCCACCCCTGCTACCACAGTAGACCTGGCTTTTGTTCTTTCAGAATTGAAATAATAAAGTCCCAGTCCAGAGCAATAAACTGGCAAAATTGTCAGATCATCAGAGGATAATAATATAATAATAATGAAATTATTGTATACAGTGCTCAGGTGCACCACAACTTGTCAGAAAGTGCGTATAGAGTATATGCAGTAATGTACAAATGTCTGGAAAGCAAACAGTGAATGAGTCAGATACATGCTTGCGTGTGTATGGAGGGGAGGAGAAGATCAGGTGTAGTGTTGGCGAATCTCAGGAAGCATGGAAGTTTTGAAGGATGCAGTGCTCCAACAACTAACAAGTGATGCCGACAGTTTGTTCCACGCTTCAGCAACTCTCAACGTGAAAAAATGTTTCCAGAAGTCATGGGAGCTGTGCTGCTTTCTGACTTTGTAAATATGTCCACGGGTGTTAGACAGGTGGAGTTTGAAAAGGTGCTCAGAGTTATTGCTTGTAAGATGGTTGATAATTTTATGGGTGTCTTCCAAGTCAGCTGCCAGACGTCGGAGTTTCAATGTGTCCATGACAAGTCTTTACATTTTGAGTTCTACAGTGGCAAACTTCATCCAGTTTGCACCATAACCAAGTCCTTGGGTGCCTTTAGCAAACTTTTCCTCTGTTGCAAGCATCTAGATTACATTTAACTTCCTCCCCACCACAGACACCTATTCCCTTTCTGATTAAATAGTGTGTGTGTGTGTGTGAGTGGGGAAGATGATTACAAGTGACAGAAGTTAAAATGGCTAAATTAGATATATCCTACCTATCTTCCACCAACAATGATATTCAGTAATGCAGAAAAGGTTAATTACATGCCAAGCTTGTCCTTGGATGCAGTCAGTTTAATTCCTTAGAATATCAACAAAACGAGTTATCAAGGGTTCCAATGACAATGAGATGATGATGTAATCAAATTCTATGTAAGAGTAATTTGCTTAAATTTTCAGTAGATTGATAGTGTTAAACCTTCTGATAACATTCACAAAATGCAACAAGAAAGAACTGCATTTTTTATTTGCCTTCAACAAGTCAACAACGGTTTCTCCTGTCCTCGTAAACCGTTCTTCAGAATGTGTTCAAATGAATTTTTCCACCGTCTCGGCTTAAAAAAGCTCTTCTTGTTTGTTTCTCCTTGTCCTGTCTTTTAGTGTTTTTATCTTTATTTGTACTGTTTTTTTTCTTTATTTGTATTGCTTTTACTGTCCTGTTCTTGTCACCTATTTTTACCCCTCTGCAAAAAAAATTTTATTTAATTCGCTTTGCAGGAAGGACTGTTTCAATGTAGTCGTGTTCTGCCCTTACCTTCAAAACACGCAATAAATTAAGTTAATTTTTTGGCTCAAAAAGCAAAAAGCAAGGCCATGTAGGGGGACATGGAGTTATGTACAGGGAGGGTGTTCATGCAAAGAGTTCAGGTCATTTCTGGTCAAGAGAGACTTTGAACCGAGCGGTCGTCGGCATCTTCACTATCTCATCTGGCAGCTTATTCCACGGATCCACAACCCAAGTCGAAAGAGGGGCAGCTGAAGAAGGGGAATGTTCCCTGTGTTGTATGTCTTGTACTCTGTTTTTTCGTTGTTTCAAAAAGTCCGTTTCCTTGTTTTGTTTTTATGTTTTCATTTCTTGTTGTGTTCTACGTTTTTTGTGGTGTCCTGTACCCATATATGCATGTATATATACATATAGATGTAGGTATGTACATATATGTATGTTTGTATGCATATGTTTTATTTATCAAATTGTTATTATATATATATATGTTGCTATATTTCAGGATGGTTGCTTTTTTTCCCCTCCCCTCGCCAAATAAACAGACACACTATATATTCGTTCTTCACTCATTCATTATTGTTCTTATTTCAATTTATGTCCATTGTCTGGAAATCGTTCGCTAGACATTTGTGACCTCATCAGCAACTCTTCCAGCCATGTGTATCCCCCTGCTCTTTTTAGTCTAAGATGAAAGATTTCCAGACAAAATGGGACATAAGATAAAAAATAAGAGGAGATGATGATGAATAAATGAATGAAAAACGGATATATATATAGTGTGTGTGTTTATATTCGGCAAGAAAAAAACAAAAGATGACCATCCTGAAATATAAGAATATCAGTTTTAACACACCATTTCACATCAGGAATCTTACAAAGCAAATTCATAAGCATATATATATATATATATATATATATATATACACACACACACACAATAAAGATAAATTTACCACACACACAAACACACATTTACATACATCAGAGAGGCAAGTTCAATGCTAAAGCTTGGTTTTATTGATGATACAGTTACCGGATTGAATTACCTTAAATCAGAATATATATTTCACAAACAATGACCCTTTTGTATCTAAAGAGATTAAATCTGTTAAGTTTTGGAAGGACATCTTAAATGACATCCTGTTTCCTTTCTTTCTTTCTTTCCCTAACCCAACCATGACTGTCATTCAGGAGTCATTGAAAAAATGATTTTACAAAGTGGGACATACTACACTCTGAAAGTCAAGAAAACTATAATTAATATTTTGTATTTAGAGAATACGTAAAATAAATCCCCAAAAATTATTTTCCAAGTGACTCATTGTATTCTAATGTTTTGTTTTGTTTTTATTTTTATTCTTTTACATTGATGTGGCTGGATGGAACCTTGGGCAAGTATCTTCTACTATAGTCGTGGGCTGACCAAAGCCTTTTAAGCAGATTTGGTAAATGGAAACTGAAAGAAACCTCTGTGTGTGTGTGTGTGTGTGTGTGTGTATGCGCACACACGCGTACATGTAGCATCTCCTCTCCTTGACATCACATGATAGTCGTAAGCAAGTGTCGCTGTCATGAAAGCGGTGTCCTTCATTTCCAATCTTTTGAGACACATCTGGCCATGGGGAAATATTACCTTACTTGGAAACAAGGAGAGGATTAGTGATAGCAAGGGCATCCAGCCATAGAAAATCCACCTCAACAAATTCCATACAATCCATGCAAGCATGGAAAAGTGTACATTAAATGATGATGAGGATGATACAAGCCAGTAAACATTAAATCTCTTGTCTATGGAGATAATCCAATGCCAATGATAGAATATAAACTGGTACCATATTACCCTGATCAGTTCTATTCTACTCTGTCTAATTGATGCTTATATCTCATTTGGCTGGGCCCCCGTGCCGGTGGCACGTAAAAAGCACCCACTACACTCTCGGAGTGGTTGGCGTTAGGAAGGGCATCCACTGTAGAAACACTGCCAAATCAAGATTGGAGCCAGGTGCAACCATCTGGTTCGCCAGCCCTGTCAAAATCGTCCAACACATGCTAGCATGGAAAGCGGATGTTAAATGATGATGAAAAAGAATGTCTGTAATCTTGACTGGATTATAATTGAATGTGAAGCAGAAATCAACCAGAAAGGTTGCAATCACGATCCATCAGTTGTAAGCTAATATGGCATCTACAAAGAGGCTTCAACTAAAAAGATATTTTACATCTTCATTGTTTTAACATCCATTTTTCCACACTTGCATGAGTTAGGCAATAACTTTGGTGACACAGATATTTCTATGGCTGGGATGTCCTCCGTATCACCAACCCTCACCAGTTTCCAAGACAAGGTAACATACATCCAAGTCTAATCAACAACAATCATCCCAGACAGGCTTTTGCTGAGGATTGCAAACAAATGACATCGTTTGTTAGAATCATCATCATCATCATCGTTTAGCGTCCGCTTTCCATGCTAGCATGGGTTGGACGGTTCGACCAGGGTCTGGGAAGCCAGTAGGCTGCGCCAGGCTCCAATCTGATCTGGCAATGTTTCTACGGCTGGATGCCCTTCCTAACGCCAAGCACTCCAAGAGTGTAGTGGGTGCTTTTTACGTGCCACCGGCAGATGGTAACTCTTTATTTCAAATCAGTATACAAAAACCATGAGAAAAGGAATACATACACACCCATATACACACAATCAAACACACACGCACGCACGCACACACACACACACACACACACACACACACACATACATACATATGACAGACTTCTTCCAGTCTCTATCTAGTGGAATTCGCTCACTATACTCAAGAATTTATCAGCCCTCAACTATGGTCGATGGCCCCAGGCCAACAGTGTCCGCACAGCAGGAGCAAACCTTCAACTCTGATGTAGTTATGAATCAAACTTGTTAACCACACAGCCAAGCCAGCACCTTAGCAAAATAACTAAATAAATATATGGCAATGTCCAGAATCTGAGGAAACTATTGGCAGACTGTGTCAGCGAAAATTATTGCAAATCAAAGTTCGTAGAAGAGCTCGGTGAGATGATTTACCACAAAGATTGAAAGAATCTAACATTTCAAGTACTTAACCCTTTTGTTACTGAATTTATTTTGAGATGCTCTGTGTTTCTTTCAATTACTTTAAATATAACAAAGAATTTAGTAAAATAACTTGGTTATCATTCAGTTAGTGTTAGGAAAATAAATTGTGACTAAGGTTTGGTGGAAGATTTTAATTCAAAACTTATGAAAATGAGACATTTGTACTCAGAACCAGAGGCGGTTTCAGCCGGGTTGGTAACGAAAGGGTTAATGTTCTTCTGGGAGAGTGATACGGGAAGTAGAATATATATAGAAGTGTTGTCACCTTGGTTGAAATATTATGAATGGAAAACTGAATAACATACAGGAGTGATGAGAGGAATGAAGAGGAGGAAGCTAGTGAGATGTAGTTTCAATAGTGAGGTGTTTGGTAAAGACAAATGGATAGATAGTAAGGTTAATCTGTAAAATCTGTAACAAGATCTAAGTTAATTGAAATAGGAAGGAGATGGTGTGGGCCAGGTAAAGTGAAGTGGGAGATATGTGAGAAGACAGAACATGTAGAAGAGAAGAGCAAAAGACACACACACACACACACACAATAATTCAAATACATAACACACAAACACATAAACAAAATGGGATGAACAAAGATGGAGAAAGGAATGGCAGGAGCTTCATAAATATATATTTGTACTGAAGTATCTCACTTTCTTCAAAGTATTGCATAACATTTAATTACTATAAAATCTACACCATTTGATAATTAATTCCAGATGTGCACACATGCACGTAAATGTGTGTAGACCAATGCAGAACTTGACTAGAAACCAGGTGTGGTTCTGACTGTATGAGGCCCCAAAAACTCAAAACCACGAATCTTTGGTTGTTACATATACATAATACTAATCAGATAGGATCTTTTTGGTTTGAATGGCAGTTTTTTCTAGCAATGTCATATGAAATTGTCACCCATAATTATGACCCTAGTATCAATCTATTGCATTTCAATCTATTTTAGGGTTAGGGGTGGGTGGGAAGGGTATCTTTTTTCTTCACAAATGTAAATAAACCCAATCTGTTTCTTAAACAAGGGATATATTCATACGGCACATAATGTTGTTTACCTCAATAGACGTCAGTGATTGGTTGAAATTGCAGAAATTGAAGAAAAAAAAACAACAAATATCTTACAAACTATAGAATTTTCTCAATAAAGTCAAGAGAAAAAGATGTTTTATAAACACATTCTACCAGTATACGATGTTTAAAAGTGTGTCTGGGATAGATTCCAAGAAACCTCTAAAGAGTATTGGATCCCTTCTTTATCTCAAGATACAGTTTAATGTCATCTGCATATATCAACACAGTAACATGATTCAATCTGGCATCTATTTCATTAATGTATACAATAAATAACAAAGGACCAAGAACAGATCCTTGCAGGACACCAGATATCGTTGCGTAGGGTGTAGAATGTTTTCATACTGCAAGTACCCTTTTTTCAATTAAGATTGAAGAACTCCAACCAGAGAGCTTTTTTTTTTCAGTTCCCACCTACCAAACTCACTCACTAGGCTTTGGTCAAACCAAGGCAGCCATAGAAAACACTTGCCCAAGGAGCTGCATAGCAGGAGTGAACCCGAAACCTCATGGTTGCAAAGCAAAGTACTTAACTACACAACCATGCCTACACCTTTAGCAAAGTCAACCTCAGTGAGATTTGAACTCAGAAAGCCTGAACAACTGCTGCAAGGCATTTTATCTGACTTTTTAATGATTCTACAATTCACTGCTGTAAGTTAGTTATATTCAGTTCTGTTGACTCCATGGGTTCATTGCTACATCATCACCATCGTCGTCGTCATCGTCGTTTAGCGTCCGCTTTCCATGCTGGCATGGGTTGGACGGTGCAACAGGGGTCTGGGAAGCCAGGAGGCTGCACCAGGCACAAGGTTTCAGAAAACATTTAAGGAAGAAAAAACTGAAATACATTAACAACATACCTTTGTATCTTTTGCATAGTACAATTTACGTCCTTTTAATTTAAAATATTTCCGTCGATAACCCTGCAACAGAAAGAGTGTAATGTAAATAATGCAACCAAAAACAATTCCAAAGAAAGCTAGCTTCATGGAAGAAAATGAACCCTTAAAATCCTAGACTGCAAGTAATTGCAACTAGCACTGAGTTTTGAGCCACACATAACTGCAATTCAAAGAGAGTTGTTTCAGATTGACACATAGGAACTAAGCACTTTTATGTGCAAGAACCAAGGTTTAGCCTCATTTTAAAAAGATGCCAAGCGATGTTGGGGGCACAAACAGATACACACACACACACACACACCACACACACACACATATATATATAGAAAGTGTGTCTATAGCCAGCTGGAGGAGGTGTCTTCCTGGGGCTACAAACTACAGTAGCATCCACCCTTAGGGGTTAGCCATATTCAAATGGCAAATATACGTCACTATATATATATATATACATACATACATGATGTGCATCTTTCAGTTTCCATCTACCAAATCCACTCACAAGGCTTTGGTTGGATCCAAGGCTATAGTAGAAGATACTTGCCCAAGGTGCCACGCACTGGGACTGAACCGGAAACCATGTAGTTTGTAAGCAAGCTACTTACCATACAGCCACTCCTAGGCCTAGACGGAAACTGAGAGAAGCTAATCATGTATGTGCATGCATGCATACATGCGTGTGTGTGTGTCTTTGTGTCTACAAAGTCATGGTTAAGGTTTCTAGACAGACTATTGGATTCTACATTACCTTAGTTCAGTGTTTCTCAAACATATTTTGTCATGGAACAACCTTATACCATTTCCCAAATATCATAGAACTGTTCTCTATGTTTTACAGACAAACCCACAACAGCCTACTTTTAATAAGACATTAATCGAAACAAAAATTATTTCAGAGGGAGATTTTATTCATATGTAGTAACTTATTTTTTGAAAATGGTGAAAAGCTTGGTTTATAAAATAAAATTTTAATTAAATTTTATTAAAAGACATCCCATGAAACTGGCGAATTTTTCTTTTTTTTTTTTTTCATGGAACCCACTTTCAGAAACATCCTAGTTCACCTAGCTGCCAGCAATTGGCTACACCATATAAATGGATGTCTTACAGTGAGAATTTTTCTCACCTGTGCTTAACAAGATAAAAGCCACCATTGTTCAACTCTAAGGTGTGAGCAGTTCATTGAATAGAGAAAGGGTTAACATAGAACAAGGTTTATAGTTAAAATAGCTATGTGCAGCGGTGGTGGTGGGGCTGGTGGAGATGGCAGTGGTGTGGGGGGTAGCAACAAGGGAAGTGGTGGTGGTGGTGGTGGTGGCGGCGGCAGTAGTAGTAGTAGTGGTGGTGGTGGTGGTGGTGGTGGTGGTGGTGGTGGTAGTAGTAGTAGTGGTGGTGGTGGTGGTGGTGGTGGTGGTGGTGGTAGTAGTAGTAGTAGTAGTAGTAGTAGTAGTAGGTCATAATACCACAGATCTAGGGTTTCAAAAGAGCTGAGGCTCTCACACCAATCCTCACATGTGTGGGTCATATTGTTATGCTGTATAAACCCTCCACTACAAACCAAGAAACTGTTTCACATCCTAGACTTAACAATTGTGGTTTTAACCCATTAAGCAAAAGGTGAGGTAAAAATTCTCAATATAGGACACCTGTTCATGGGGTGCAAGCAAACTGTGTGAAACATGGAGGTATGAATCTAGCCACAGTTCACACACAATCAGCAGCAGCAGGGTCATATATAACAACCATAGCCAGTGTGTGTGTGAGAGAGAGAGAGAGATAGAGAGAGACAGTGTGTGTGTGTGAGAGAGAGAGAGAGAGAGACAGTGTGTGTGTGTGTGTGTGAGAGGAGAGTGAGTGACATTGTGTGTGTGTGTGTGAGAGAGAGAGAGACAGTGTGTGTGTGTGTGTGTGTGAGAGAGGAGAGTGAGTGACATTGTGTGTGTGTGTGTGTGTGTGAGAGAGAGAGAGACAGTGTGTGTGTGTGAGAGAGAGAGAGAGAGAGACAGTGTGTGTGTGTGTGTGAGAGAGAGAGAGAGAGAGAGAGAGAGAGAGAGAGAGAGAGAGAGAGACAGTGTGTGTGAGGGGAGAGAGAGAGAGAGAGAGAGAGAGAGAACTGTGTTCAAATTACAGTAACTTAATTCATCTCCCTGTCAGCGAAATAAACACTGAAAGCCGATATGAGAGTTTCTCTCGTGGTATTTACCACAGTATAGTTTGTTCCAACAGAACATACAAGTTTAAGCGAGGGTTAAATATTATCTCATGATATCAATACTGCCTCCGTTGCTAATAAACATCTTTTAACAATAACTTAAGGGAGATCACTTTAACCCTTTAGCATTTAAACCGGCCATATCCGGCCCAAATATGCTTCCTGTTATATGTTCTAACTGGCCAGATCAAGCCTATCATACCTACCCTTCAATGCCATTATAAAATATACAGTCACATCATCAAAATTTCAAGACTGCAAAATAATGCAGGATTAATTAAAAACAATTTGAATGAAAAAGTGTTACCTTTGACAGAATAATTTGAATGCTAAAGGGTTAAACTAAAAAAGCAGGGCAAAAAAAGCAGGAAATATATCTTCCCCATCAGCCACATAAACAACCACATACATATGAACGGTGTATTTATCTAGTATTTTGCTTCTCTGAAATAATAAACAATTTGTTGCATGTGCTTCATATATTAGGGACAACGGTTCTCACCCTTTTGTTGCTCAACTCAACACTTCCTTTCGCTGAATGGTGTCTCACAAAACCCCACTTTTGGGACTGCAGCCATGCTGGGGCACTGCCTTGAAGGGTTCAGCTGAACAAATCAATCCTTGTACTTACTCTGGTTTCAAAGTCTAGTAATTATTCTTATTTCTTTACGACCCACAAGGGGCTAAACATAGAGGGGACAAACAAGGACAGACAAAGGTTTATAGTTAAAATAGCTATGTATGCCAGGGCACTGCCTTGAAAGGTTAGCTGAACAAATTAACACCAGCACTATTCCTTTTTTTTCTAAGCCTGGTACTTACTGTATCAGTCACGTTTTTGCTGAACAGGGATATAAACAAACCAACAGTTTGTCAACAGTTGTCAAGAGGTACTAGGGGACAAACACAAACCCCTAATGTGTGTGTATGTGTGTGTGTTGTATAAACACACACAACAGGCTTCTTTTACTTTTCTGCCTACCAAATCCACTCATAAGGCTTTGGTCGGCCTGGGGATACAATAGAAGACACTTGCCCACAGTGCCATGTAGTGGGACTGAACCCAGAAATGTGTGTCTGGGAAGCAAGCTTCTTACCAGACAGTCACACTTGCGCTTATGATGTCTGTATGTATGTATGCTTTTATTCTTTTACATGTTTCAGTCATTTGACTGTGGCCATGCTGGAGCAGGGCCTTAATAGGTTTTTTTGGTCGAACAAATCAACCCCAGGACTTATTTCTTAAGCCTAGTACCTATTCTATCAGTCTCTTTGTCGAACTGCTAAGCTACAGGTATGTAAACACACTAAGTCTGGTTGTCAAGAAGTGATGAGGAAACAAACATAGACGCAAACATATATATATATATATATATATATATATATATATATATATTATATATATATATGACAGGCTTCTTTCAGTTTCCGTCTACCAAATCCTACTCACAAGGATTCAGTCAACCCAAAGTTATAGTAGAAGACGTTTGCCCAAGGTGCCACGCAGTGGGGCTGAACCTGAAACCTTGTGGTTGGGAAGCAAACTTCTTACCACACAGCCACGCTTGGGCCTATATCTGTATGCATGTACTATCATACGGTGTGTGTTTATGGTCTGATTGTTAGACATTGAAAACACAGGCCTTGTTAGTGACAACTTTCCAACTCTCAACAGTTGATGAAACAAGAAAGAGCGAAGAACCAACGTATCACCTATTATGACTCAATCCATCAAACGAGTCTTAAGAAATCCCACAATAAAAAGAAACATTCTAAATATAAATCTGGCATTGACAAAGCATCTTAAATATTTCATAACTATTCTGATAACAGTTAAACATTTAGTGCTGGTGGTGGTGGAGGTGACAGTGGTTTTGGTGGTGACAGCGGTGGTGATGGTAGTGGTGGTGGTGTTGGTGATAGTGGTAGTGGTGGTGGTGGAGGCAGTAAATCTTCCAACTGAACCAAGCAAACTCTTTTTACTCTTTTACTTGTTTCAGTCATTTGACTGCGGCCATGCTGGAGCACCGCCTTTAATCGAGCAACTCGACCCCGGGACTTATTCATTGTAAGCCCAGTGCTTATTCTATCAGTCTCTTTTGCCGAACCGCTAAGTGACGGGGACGTAAACACACCAGCATTGGTTGTCAAGCGATGTTGGGGGGACAAACACAGACACACAAACACACACACACATACATATATATATATATATGTACATATATACGACAGGCTTCTTTCAGTTTCCGTCTACCAAATCCACTCACAAGGCATTGGTCGGCCCGGGGCTATAGTAGAAGACACTTGCCCAAGATGCCACGCAGTGGGACTGAACCCGGAACCATGTGGTTGGTAAGCAAGCTACTTACCACACAGCCACTCCTGCGCCTATTTCCATTGGTTTTTTTTTTGTTTTGTTTTGGGTTTTTTATTATCTGCCACTCACAACTCTTAAAGAAAAGTATCACCATTTTTCAATGTTTGGGGACAGAATCTGAACTCAGAATCCAAAGAGCCAAGACAGATACCAACAGATTACTACAAGACATCCCATTTGATGCTCTAAAAATTTTAACAATCCACCAGCCTGCACTGGCACCTTTTTTGTTCTTTTTTTTGCTTTGTTTTAATCACCCCCTAAAGAAAGGTAAAGCTGACTTCAATGGGATTTGAGCAGAAAATCAGGCAAAAATGTCATGAGGTGTTCTATCCAACACTAACAACACTGCCAATTTGGTGCTTTGAAACATTTAGTAGAGATTTTAAGATGGTTGTCTGGGTATACCTCATGGAGTGACAACTAGGAACTGCATAGTTACAGGCTGCCCTTTGGCAAGGTAAAGCACCTGTTCAGCCACCCTACAGGAAAAGTATCACCTGTACAGGAAATTACCACCTGTATCATCTCTTGTGAAAGGTAGAGTCCAGTTTGCAGGACATTGTTGCAGAGCTGAAAACGAGGTAATTTCTACTCTTCTTCTCTGGAAGCCATCTGCTCGCGATACCAGAGGGTGCACACTCTCCTACCTGATGTAATCTCCAGTGATACAGGCATCCAGCAACAGGACCTCTGTAATGCTATGATGGACCGTGAAGTCCGGCGTAACATAGTAAATTCCATTGTCTCGACCACGGTCGAACAATGATGATGACTCTACTAAGTACATGGCAAAGCCATGGGAATGCAGCATGGTGGATTGTGAAGAGGTGGTGGAAGGACTCAACTGATCCAATAGTGATTCTTACATTGATGCTGAGTGGAGAAATCCTAGAAGATCAATAGTGAGGATCACCAAGTTCTGTTAAGAGAGCAACTGCAACACACCCATAGGTTTGGTGCCGTGGTTGTGTGATTGGTTCATGAAAAATTCACTGTGACTCAAGCTTCCAGTTCAAATTCATAATAATGTTGTTGGATGGCAACAGAGAGTCATGGGAATCAGTGAAAGCAGCAAAACAAGAAAAAGAGGTTTAAGAAAACAAAATGTGAATGTGAAAAAATACAAGTAAATTTACCTGAAAAGTGCTCGTATGTTTCATCAAATAACCTTCTTTAATGGCAGTCTGGGAACAGAGAAGAAACAGAAAGAAATATCAGATTATTGAAAAACATTTTCTTTCTACATTTTTTCTTAAATGGAATAAAATAGATATTCACTTGAACATATTTCATCATCTTTTTAAAGGTTAAAATAAGATCCCTTTTTTTTATTTTTTAACGTTTATCATTGTTATCAGCATCATAATCACTTAATGTCCACTTTTTCATGCTTGTATATCCAGCTGGAGTTCATTGAGGTAGATTTTGTACCTCTGGATGCTTTTCCTGTAGCCAACCCTTACCCATATCCAAACAAGGTAATACTTCTGTATAACCAGATACACTGGCATAGAATATCGCAAATGAATACCTATTTCTTTATTGCCCACAAGGGGCTAAACACAGAGGGGACAAACAAGGACAGACATAGGTATTAAGTCGATTACATCGACCCCCAGTGCGTAACTGGTACTTAATCTATCGACCCTGAAATATATATATATATATGTATGTATATATATATACACACACACATATATATACACATATATACATACAGATATAGATATAGATTTAGTAACTGCAACAACTTTAAATAATTATCTATTTCATTGCACATATTATGTACATGTATGTGTTTGCATAGATGTTTTTTATGTCTCTGTGTTCAGGCAGAACCACTTGGCAAATAAAATCCGAGGCTTATTTTCAGATTCTAGTTGGAGCCATTGCATGCTGTACCACATATGCCTCTTGCATTTGTGCTCTACGATAGTCAATACTTTATGCGTGGGTGGGTTGCATCAGGCCAGTTTTTTTTTCTTGGCACACCATACAGAAACAAAGTCTTCAGTGATATCACAGCTCAATGTACTGCATATATCATTTCAAACTTTCTCTCCTTCTCTATCTCTCTCATTCACACACACACATACACACATGTAAGTATATCATATAATGTAATATATACATACATATAACATATATATATGTAGAGAGAGAGAGATATACATTTATATATATATATATCATCAGCATCATCATTTAAGAGACAGATACCCTTCCAGTTGCCAACCCTCACCTGTTTCCAAGCAAGTTAATACTTTCCCAGACAAGTTTTTCATGGAAGACTGGAAACAAACAACCTTGCCTGCAATGATGATGCTCATTTACAATCAAAACATGATGTCTAGACCAAAGTGCACACAAACACACACATTACACTATATCATATATATGGCAGACAGACAGATAGATAGATAGATATCATTATCATACCTTGCTTTCCATGCCAGCATGGGTGAGACAGTTTGACAAGACTCATTTTCCTTTGTGTGTGTGTGTGTGTGTGTATTACATTACACGCACACACAAGGGGTGTACCAAAAGTAATGCAAATGAGGACTTATTCATTGACACTGGTGGTTCAAATTGCACATGTCCATAAAGTAAGTTTCCCTATATAATAACTTTTCTTCCTGTTCTTTACTTCATTGCATATAAAGAATGGGGTCCAAGTAGAAGCAACGTTTTGTCGTTGAAACCTTGAAAAGGCAGGGGTAAGGCATCCAATCCTGCATCCAACAGAAGGCTACAGTTTATTTATGGCGATGATACCATTGACAAGAACAGAGATTGATGAAGAAATTTATAGGTGCAGACATGATTGTGTAGTAAGAAGTTTACTGCCAAAGCACATGGTTCCAGGTTCAGTCCCACTGCGTGACACCTTGGGCAAGTGTCTTCAAGTATAGTCTGAAGCTGACCAAAGCCTTGTGAGTGGATTTTGCAGACGGAGACTGAAAGAAACCTGTTATATATATATATGCCAAATGCCAGCTTTCTTTTGGGGTACATGACGCTGCTGTCCCCCATCCTAGGGTCTCAAGGGCCCACACCTCTCACACCCTCAGGGTTGGCACACAGAAAATAGGTCTGGTGAGATTGTTGAGATGCTTGAACGGAGACGTGTAGATTTGTGCTGCATCCAATAAGTAAGGTGGAGAGGAGGTTCTGCTAGGTTCCTCACAGGCAAAGAACAGAGGATTTTCTGGGCAAGGAATGAAGCTAGTATGCTCTGCTGGATGTGTAATGTCAGTATGCATACATGACAGAGTGTAAGCGCCCTGAAAGAAAAGAAGGATCAGAAAAGAGACATAAGAAGCATCAGATGTGATGTGCAAGAGAGACAACTGCACTGGTATGGTCATGTGTTGCATATGGATGAGGACAGCTGTGTGAAAAAGTGTCACACTCTAGCAGTAGAGGGAACCTGTGGAAGAGGTAGACCCAGGAACACCTGGGATGAGGTGGTGAAGTATGACCTTCAAACGTTGTGCCTCACCAAGGCGATGACATGATTGATTGATTGACTGATTGATTGATTGATTGATTGATTGATACATACATACATACATACATACATTCATACATACATACATACATACACACATGATAGATAGATAGATAGATAGACAGACAGACAGACAGACAATCAGACAGACAGACAGATATAGATATCCAAACTGATATATAGCTTTGCTATATTAAAGTTTTATATTTCAGCAAACATGTTCATAAGTGGCTGAAATCCAGTACAAGTTAGTGTGAGTGTTTTGTGTCTATAAAACAGTAAATGTTTGTAAGCAACAATTCAAGAAGGAAAAATAATAATTGAATCATACCTTCCTTGCTTCATAGGTAAATATGGTAACCATCACAAATGGATGATGAAACAGTACTGTTACTATTCTTACTAATACGAAGAAGTAGCATACAAATGGTTGTGTGTGTGTGTGTACAGATATATATATATATATATTATATATATATATATATATATATATATATAATATATATATATATATATATATATACATACATACACATATAAATTATGTGTGTATGTTTGAAAGAGAGAGAGAGAGAGTGAGAGAAATGATTATAAAGTTAAGGTCGAATTGCTGACCACATGATGTTGTTTTCTATCATGCTATGTTGTACTCCCCCGACCAAGGTATGTAGGGAACCCAGCTACCTTCAGTTTCCCTTGACAATATAAGACAAGGTCCACTCCCTAAAAACAGTTGCTCCAACATAATGTATCTCAATCATGCAATCATGGAAAAAATGATGCAAACTGCTACACACACACACACACACACACACACATGTTTTTGCTTCAAAATAGCTGTAGACCTCCTACACAATTTTCCACCCACAACAGTTTAATATATTATCTGCTGGGGTTACATGCTATCAATAATAATACAAAAAAATTAAAAAAACATTGAGAAAGTTGGATGTGTTTTCTTTCTGGCCATTTCATCTGGATATATATTTCTTCAGCTTCACACCTCCAGATCACTAAATCAATAACAGACCACACAGCATGCTATCATCACTCACTACATACATCACTTTAGATTATATACGCTTTAATCAAACATGCACTCCTTTCTCTTGTCACTTTCAATTATCTTCATATTACAGTCGAGAAGAAATTTTTTTTTTTATATATTTTGAAACCAAACCACTGCTAAAGGAACATCATCACCATCGCTACCATCCTGAAAAACGATTGCCATTTGACACAAGAGAATCTAAAGATCCCAGAGTTCAATGATAACAACAAAAATCCCTGAGATTTGATGATGTAGTTAATACTTACCTTAGCACAGTCTGTGGTTAACTGACAAGTAAAACAACAGGTAAGAAGAGTAAAAGAAATGCTAGTCCGAGAGACTGATTTATATACCATAATGACAAAATAGATGCAAAATTATGTGAGATGTATAATAATGAATCAACAGTAGTTTCAAGGCTAAACTTTTCCATTTGAAACAGCTTACATCACATTTACGAACATTCCAATTTATCGCAGCTTCACCAAATGGTTATTATTAGTTCATTTGAAATTCTTAAAACAATAAATGATATTGTATTATCTTGCATTATTATTCAACCAACCAATTATTCCTTCTGTCATCACTTTTTAATAAAAACTGCTTAAGAGAGATTTAAAAAAAAAAAGATTTTTTTTTTTCAAAACCAGAATCCCTGACAGCTCTCCACATTATTTATGGAGAAACCGAAGCTGTTGGTTTTGATCATAAAATTAGTTGGATTACCTGCTACTACAGCCACTGGCTGTCAAAGACTGACACCTACGATAAGAAGATGACTCAGTCAGCTAACCATAACCTGCATTGCTAATTTGTGCTGTGTGGTTGCTGACTTGTATCACAAAGTGACCCAGGCTGCTGAGCTGTGTCACAAAAGTGATCTGGGCTGCTGAGCTGTGTCACAAAGTGACCCAGGCTGATAAGCTGCGTCACAAAAGTGATCTGAGCTGCTGAGCTGTGTCACAAAGTGACCCAGGCTGATAAGCTGCGTCACAAAAGTGATCTGAGCTGCTGAGCTGTGTTACGAAAGTGATCTGAGCTGCTGAGCTATGTCACAAAGTGACCTAGGTTGCTGAGCTACACCACAAAAGTGATTTGAACTGCTGGGCTGTGTTACAAAAGAGATCTGGGCTATTGAGTTGTGTCACAAAGTGACCTGGACTGCTGAGCTGTGTCACAAAAGTCATCTGGGTTACTGAACTACAAAAGTGACCCAAGTTATGTCACAAGGCGACCCAAAATACTGAGCTCCTTCATATGGTGAACCAAACAGCTATCAACATAAGGGTTCTCATTTCTTTTGCATGTAAAACTTTGACACAGTATGAAGCGAAAGCAAAGAGGAGAGGTTGCTGTTGTTGTTATTGCTACTGCTGCTGCTGGTATTGAGACATTGGTGATGAATGAGGAGAACCAGCAGAGGTTGGAGACAAATTAGTTTGGTGTAATACATTAAATCTGCAACATTCATATGAATTGAGAGAAGACTTGGACATTAAAGAGATCAGCTGATTGTGCAGAAGAGGTAACCTGTACAATAAGGGTCGTTGACGGGTGAAAATGTATCATGTGTTACCAGTGGAGAATGGTTAACTATAGCAGTTGGAAGTTCAAGGAATACAAGGGAGAAAGTGGTATGATCAGATCTCAAAATGTCCTAATTCCAGAGAAAAGGCCACACAGTATTGAGATGAAAGGTGATTTATCATACAGCAAACCTGTCCACCACTGTATGAGTTTTAAAAAAATTGGATACTAAACTTGGGTGTTGGTGGTGGTGATGGTTGTTGTGATGATGACAGTGGTGATGATGATGACAGCTATGATGATGATGACAGCTATGATGATGATGATGATGTTCATCATTCATAGTGCCCACACTTTTACTATAGTAAGCTGTAACTTACCATTGTACTTAGTAACTGAGGAGTAACCAAACTAGGCTAGGCCAATGTGTCTTTTCTATGGAGACAGAGAAAGTTTGGTGACAGGAGAGAAACTGCCAAAACTTTAGACTGCAGCAGACCAACAACATCCTAACACTATGACTCGCTAATGCCTCTATCTCTCTCTCTCTCTTCTCTCTCTCTCTCTTTCTCTCTCTCTTTCTCTCTCTCTCTCTCTCTCTCTCTCTCTCTCCCTCTCTCTTTCTCCCTTTCTCTCTCTAGTCTCATTCAACACTGTTTGAATGAAAGATTAAGTAAGTAAATGAATAAAGCAATTATCTTTATTTATTAACTAATTACCTAGTATTAGGTTACCAGAAAGATTATTATAATTGGTACACAAGCTAAAAAATACCATAAGGTTCATTTAACACATTCTTTCAGTACATTATTGGTGTCACACTAACATAAAACACTGGGAATAGTCAACCCGACTACAAAAATTCTTCAAGTACTAATAACAATACATTTACTCCTTAATATAACGATTTCACTGATAAGCTTAATTGTCTCATAACTTTATAACTGAGGCATTTTTAAACAACAACAATCAACAAACGTTTATTCAACAATAATCAATATTATACACTAAATTATTCTCTTTTTATGGTTTGTAAAAATATTTTTTCTGCTCTTTCTAACTGGATGTGGCATTCCAGCATGGCCATAGTCATGATGGCTAAAAAAAACTAATTATCATCATCATCATCATCATCATCATCATCGTTTAACGTCTGCCTTCCATGCTGGCATGGGTTGGACAGTTTGACAGGAGCTGACCAGGCAGGAGACTGCATCAGGCTTCCGTGTCTGTTTTGGCATGGTTTTTATGGCCAGATGCCCTTCCTAACGCCAACCACCCAGCAGAGTGGACAGAGTGCTTTTTTATGTGGCACCAGCACAAGTGAGGTCAGTTTTGGCATGGTTTTCACAGCTGGGTGCCCTTCCAAATGCCAACCACTCTGCAGAGTGGACTCAGTGCTTTTTATGTGGCACTAGCACAGGTGAGGTTTATTTTGGTATGATTTTTATAGCTGGATGCCCTTCCAAATGCCAACTACTTTACAGTGTGGAATGGATGCCTTTTACGTGGCGCCAGCACTAGCAGGGTTACCAAGTAATTTGCAAGATGAAGATGCTTTGAGAGGAGAGGAGGTGATCTTATGTCAGATGATGAATGGTTTGAATGTGACAGAGAAATAGAGAGGCAGAAACAGGTGTCGTGCTGTAGAGGAGGTACATGATTAACCAGCCAGAGAGAGAGAGAGAGAGAGTAATCAAGAATGAAACAGGTGTGCTGCTATAAAAGAGATAGAAGGCTACCCAGCCTGAGAGAAGAGCTATGTATCCCTTTCACAGCAGCACACCTGTTTCTGTCCTCATTTTAATTATATGCAAAAATAATTGTAATTATACAAACAAAACAGTCCCACTGCATGGCACCTTAGGCAAGTTTCTTCTGTTAAAGCACTGAGCCAACCAATACTTTGTGAGTGGATTTGATAGACAGAAACTAACAGCCAATGCCGGTTCGTGTATGTTCCTACAATCTCTGTGGCAGTGCTTTTCAAACTTTTTGCTGGAGCGGAACCCCAAGGAAACATTCCACTGGCTCGAGGAACCCCTGTGCAATAATTTAATAGTCTTATGCACACATATCTGCAGAGGAGACTTAAAAATTACTGCCGATTTTAGCAGTTTTGTAACTTCTTGCGGAACCCCTGGACTGTACTGGCAGAACCCTAAGGTTCCGTGGAACCCTGGTTGAAAACCACTGCTCTATGGTATCTACTGACAGCAAAAGTGTACCCACAGATGGTATCTACTGACAGCAAAAGTGTACCCACAGATGGTATCTATTGACAGGTAGACTGTACCTACTAATAGTATCTATAAGCAGTATGGTGAACTGTATTTCCCTATGGAGTTTATTTGTCAGCAAGGTGACTGCAGCCCTAGGCTCATGATTTCTAACGTGCCTTTCCTTTTTAAGACGGTAAGCTGTGATTTGAGGGCTATTTGGCTGATGTTTCTAGCAGGTCATGTAACTATGTAGAAGTTTCCTGGCTGGTTTGATAGAAACCAGTAGCATGCATCTGGTTGCCAGGATGCTAACTCACAGCCATCACATTCCAACAGATTATACACAACTGCAATGCAGCAGAACTGGACAGATCATTAAAACTGGTGGTGGAAGGAACCAATACTTCAAGAGTAATCAAGATATTTAACAGCAGAATCAATTCCCTCACTGCCTGTAACCATTATTGAAGAATATGCTCTAATTTTAGCAACACTTAAAGACAATAACAATCTCGCTGCAGTGGCCTTTCATTCAGCATGACTTGTTAGCAGAAGCATTAGGATGTTGGCCTGCCATCCAAAGAGTCCAAAGTTCATATTCTGTCACCAGGCGCAGGAGTGGCTGTGTGGTAAGTAGCTTGCTTACCAACCACATTGCTCCGGGTTCAGTCCCACTGCGTGGCACCTTGGGCAAGTGTCTTCTACTATAGCCTCGGGCTGACCAAAGCCTTGTGAGTGGATTTGGTAGACGGAAACTGAAAGAAGCCCGTCGTATATATGTATATATATATATATATGCGTGTGTGTTTGTGTGTCTGTGTTTGTCCCCCTAGCATTGCTTGACAACCGATGCTGATGTGTTTATATCCACGTTACTTAGTGGTTCGGCAAAAGAGACCGATAGAATAAGTACTGGGCTTACAAAAGAATAAGTCCCGGGGTCGAGTTGCTCGATTAAAGGCAGTGCTCCAGCATGGCCGCAGTCAAATGACTGAAACAAGTAAAAGAGAATATCATTCCATGTCCTTGTAAGGGTCATTCAATTTGTAATACCTCATAAATTGATACTATGAAGAGGTGTCCAGAACCAAAACCAGCAATCATTCAAAGAGGGATCAGTACAGAGAAATTGATGCAACATTCTATACACTGTACAATATGATTCCATAACAGACTAAAGTGTGGCCAGATGGAGCAGCTGCTCATTAATATTTAATTAATTAATAGTGCTATAATTCAAGCAGAGCAGACAAGTTATTCCAAAAGCAAGAACGGCTTCCTAGTGTAGAGATCAAAATGGTAACACAGACAAGTGTTGTAATTTGGCCTCATGGTAATTTAGCCTCATGACTGAGCAAAGGCATTCCAGCCATGACCATCATGCCTTTTACTTGTGACCATATTATCCAATTTATGCCCCATTTTTAAATGGTGAGATGAGGTTTAGAGGAGATATGGCTGCTGTTTCCAGCAAGCTGAGCAATCACATACAGTCTTTCAGCCGAGTTGAGCAGTAGAAGTGGGGTGGGCCTACAATGAGGATGTTGTTTGGCTCCAAGTCAGTGCTGATCAAGCAAACCAAACCTATGGTCAGAGGCATCCAAACTATGACAACCCAATCACAATTTTCAGGAACTGTTTATCTCAGACTACATTACTTAATGTGTCCCTTTTTTTTTTTTTTCATAATGGTAAAGTGTGGGTTTAGGAAAGATTTAGGAACTGATAATGATGACAGTGGTTGCAGTGGTGCTGGTGGTAGTATAGTGGTGGTGGTGGTGGTGGTGTGGTGGTGGTGGTGGTGGAGGAAGTGGCAATGGTGTTGGTGACAAACAATAATTACAGTGAAGGCGACAGCCAAGAGTTTAAACAATCACAGTATATTGAAACAGTTTAAACAACACACAATACTCTTGGTGCTGCTTTCAGACAAATACCATACTGTTAATTAACTATTAATGTGGTGCCTAATTAACATTGTTCAGTAATTTTAGACAAGCAACAGTATTTTGAACTTGTTAACATGAAGTCTGAGAATTCTTCACTCCCAGTCTATTCCAGTGTTCCACAACCTTTTTTTCACTTAGGGTACACTTATATTCTTTTCAAAATTTGGTGGCACACCCGAACTAAAAATATAAGTATGCCGATGACCGCTCGGTTCAAAGTCTCTCTTGACCAGAAATGGCCTGAACTTTTTGCATGAACACCCTCCATGTACATAACTCCATGTCCCCCTACATGGCCTTTTCTTTTTGCTTTTTGAGCCAAAAAATTAACTTAAGTAAAAGTATAGGGGAGAAAATTACATCCAGCTTACACTGCGGGACACCTAGCCCACCAGCGTGCCACAGCATACCTGTTGCAGGGGACTGGTCTATTCAATACCCCACTCTTTATATAATAATCTGTTACTTATCAGATTATAAGCAGATCAATCAGAACCTGTGTAACATATCTTAGCTCTTATTGTTTTACTTGCTTCAGTCATTGGGCTGAGGCCATGCTGGGGAACCACCTTGGAGGGTTTAGGTGAACAAATTAACCCCAGTAATATTTTTTTTTTTAAGTCCAGGGCATATGATATTGGCCTCTTTTGCTGAAACACTGAGCTATAGGTGCATTAACAAATCAGCGTTGTTGTCAAGTGGTGGTAGGTGTAGTGTGTATGTGTGTATACATGTATGTATGCATGCATACATGTGTATATGCATGTATTCATGCATATGTATACATGTATGCATACATAGATTGGCATATTTCGGTCATATTATGCGGAGAAAATCCCTGGAGAAGGACATCATGCTCGGAATGGTCAGTGGCTGACCAAGAACCCGCTGGCTTGACACCATCAAGAGCAATACCGGAATGGACATGGCCAATCTGAAAGAAGCGGCCCAGGATAGAACTGACTGGAGGACACTGATCCAACGAGTGACCGAGAGTCGACTTTGACTGAGCGGATAGAGAGAGATGCATACATACATAAATATATACATACACAGATGCATACATATATATGTATACTTATAAGATAAAGATATAATCATAAAATGATTATATCAACAGCCTAGCACTTACACTTAAAAATTACCATATAGGTAACATTAATTTTTTTTTTTTTTTTACATATATGATTATAAAGATATAATTATAGTTAAGGGCTACTGGAAATGACCATCGCCAATGCAAGAAACAGATGTCAAATACCTACAATCCACTCTACAATTTGTTCTCTATATTCAACCACAGGTACGAACGTGAGGGAATGAGCAAGAAAATATAAAAAATATTGGATAATTCTATACCTCAAGATTTCACACTCTGCAAAATTTGCTTTGCGATCTTCAGTAGAATAAACCATTAATATATAAACGAGAAATTTATGTACCCACAGGTAAATTCACCTGTAGATAACAAAATTAAACATACATCAGCAGGTGAATTTACCTGTGGGTAAATATATTTCTTCCCCTCCTCTCCCTTCATGTATATGCATATATTTGTGTGTGTATGTGTTTGTCCCCTCGCCATCACTTGACAACTGATGCTGGTGTGTTTATGTCCCCATAACTTAGTGGTTCAGCAAAAGACACCAATAGAATAAGTACTAGGCTCACAAAGTCCTGAGGTTGATCTCTTTGACTAAAACCATTGAAGACAGTGCTCCAGCATGGCTGCAGTCGAATGACCGAAACAAGTAAAAGAAATAAACGAAACTTGTTTCATTCAGTGAATACAGTCGTGGTAGGGCAGTGCTGCTTTTAAGGATTTAGATGATCAAGTCAACCCCAGGACTTGTCTTAAGTCGGCTGTTCTACTATTCCCTTTTTCCAAAGCACTAAATCATGGAGATGGAAGTAAACAAACACACACACACAAACAAACACGTGTGCAGATAAGTCTTTGGGTTTGTGTGTCAGTGTGCGTTGGTTTGTTTACATCCCCATAAATACACTGTTTCTTGTTTCTTTACTGCCCACAAGGAGCTACATACAGAGGGGACAAACAAGGACAGACAAACGAATTAAGTCGATTATATCGACCCCAATGCGTAACTGGTACTTATTTAATTGACCACCGAAAGGATGAAAGGCAAAGTCAACCTCGGCGGGATTTGAACTCAGAACGTACCGGCAGACAAAATACCTATTTCTTTACTACCCACAAGGGGCTAAACACAGAGAGGACATACAAGGGCAGACAAACAGATTAAGTTGATTATATCAACCCCAGTGTGTAACTGGTACTTATTTAATCGACCCTGAAAGGATGAAAGGCAAAGTCGACCTCGGCGAAATTTGAACTCAGAACATAGCAGCAGACGAAATACCACTAAGCATTTCGCCCGGCATGCTAACGTTTCTGCCAGCTCATCGCCTTTATACACACTGTTTCTACCCGCCAAATTTAATTTCCACGCATGGGATTGATTGATTCAGGACTAGTAGTAGAAGACACTTGGCTTAAGTGTGGCATGCAATAGGTACTGAACCTGAAACCATGTGGTTGCTAAGCAAACTTCTTCACCCAGCCAAGGCTACACACCTTTATTGTCGTCATTTCTTCCACATATTTTGTCAGATTTCTTACGCTCCAAATATCAAATATGTTAATATTAACTTATGTTTGAATATAAATGAGCTGAACAGGATAAGGTGCACCTGTCAACTATGCTGGAAGTTTTTTTTAAAAGCAGAACAGAGCTAAGCCTGACATATTTCAGAAAAAACTAATTTAAATATTTCATGAACAGAAATATTTTTGCTTATTTTTGCTGATATTTTTTCATCGCTGATGCTTTAGTTAAGTGCATGATGCAGCATTGTACCAATAATGTTAGGAGCTGGTTTAAATTGTTTGCTGCATTTCAATTTGTCCCCCTAGGGTTTGTGTTCAATCCCAGACAGGATTAACTATTGTGTGTTCCTTTCGCAAGTGAACAAAACAAGGTATCAGGTATGTAATTTTATTATTTACACCAGAGATGACACAAAGCTGGCAGAATCATTAGCACTCTTTATGTTCTGAGTTCAAATTCCGCTGAGGTTGACATGGCCCTTCATCCATTCAGAGTTGATCAAATAAGTACCAGTTGAGCACTGGGGTTGATATGATTGCTGGCCGAGCAGAATTTCACTCAGACCTAATATAAACAGAAATATGAGAAGCAACATCCATCACACATACACCCCTTCCCCCACACACACACACACAGGCACATGCATGCACACACACGTGTGCTCGCATGCACGCACAAACACACACCGCTTTCTGCCCTTGTTAATGAAGGGGAGATCTGGTTCAAAATAATTCTGTAAGTGCTCACTGATTAGTCTTATGTGTGTTCTGATTAGGTAGGACTACAATTAAAGGTATTTCAACCATGACCATCCAATCTTATTTTCGGACATTATGTGTTGAGGACTAAATTATTCAATGTTTCCAGTTTTTTAAGACTGTAGGGTGTAAGGACGTAATTTGAAGAGGGTTTGACTGCTATTTCTAACAAATTGAGCAGCCATGTAGAGGCTCCCTCCTCAATATAGTTTGTAGCAAAGAGTAAAATTCCAGAGGATTACAGTTCTAAGGATAAAGAATTCCTGAGGTTTGATGAGGTAAGGCATAGGTGTCTATCCAATCAATTAAAAAACCTAAGACATCAATATGCTAAAGTGTTTTGAAGGTAAGACTTTTAATATATAGCTCTATCAAAACAGAATTGATGAAAAAAATAAATAAATGTAAAAAAAAATGTATAACAAAACATTCTTTAGTAATAGCCCCAGCTTTGTTGTTGTTGTTGTTGTTTTAATTATGGGAATTTTTGGAGGGAACTAAAGGAATTTACAGGGAGTGGAGACCCACTTAGTATCATTGTTGTTTTACAGTGTTTGAAGGACTCTTGTTAATGTCAACAAAGTAGTAATATCAAAACTCTTTATTTTTCCATTGCTGACACTGTCACAACTCCTAAGAGGCATGATATGGTTTTTTTTGTTTGTTTTTTTTTTGGGGGGGGGGGGGGGGGGTATTTATTTATTTTTTGGGGTCACAGGAGGCAGGATTTGAAAAGATAATTTAAGGTGTCGATAAATTAAGTACCAGTTACGCACTGGGGGTCGATGTAATCAACTTAATCAGTTTGTCTGTCCTTGTTTGTCCCCTCTGTGTTTAGCCCCTTGTGGGCAGTAAAGAAATTCAATTTAAGGTGTCTAACCTGTACTGTGTCAATCCCCGTACTCTGGGCTGGTATTTTATCAGGCCCCAAAATAATGAAAGGCAAAGTAGAACTTGGTGGGATTTGAACTCAGACTGCAGAGAGTCTGAACCAATAACATAAAGCATTCTTCCTATCTGATACTTTAACAACTCAACCAATTCCCTGCTTTTTATTTAAAAAAAACCTGTACAGTAATGATAAAAAATATAGATAGCAATAATAAAAACATATACAGAAATGTTTGGATATTGATTCTCATTTTTTTTACCCTAAAGAAAAAGGGTAAAAGAAAACAGCATCAGAGAAGACAAAAATTCACAGAAAAGTAAAACCAAAGGAAAAAACCCCAACAAAGTAAATAATAATTAAAATATTTACCATCTCCCATAATAATCCTTCCTTGTTGAAGTGAAAGTAAGAACAAAGTCTAAGTAGGTCTGCCACTTTGCCTGTTGGAACTCCTCCTTTCACTCACCCAAAGTCAATCAGAGGCGACAGATACTATGGTTGGATGGTGAGTGTGGGTACTTACTGTGTCACCCTTATGTTTGTTTGTGAGAGAGACACACGGACATGGACGAGCAGAGCTGGATTGAATGAAACACAGCAAATAGTTGCAATTTCTGAGTCTGAAGTGAACACATTATTTCCAACTGAAGAGCCATTAATTAGCTTAGCTTCAAACTCTAGCACCTAATCAGAGACTGATCGGAAAGTTTATGGTTATTTAATAGATACCACACACTCATAGTTTTAAAAAGCCAACTTTCCAACATCTCTCTCTCTCTCTCTCTCAATAAAACTGGCTCTTTTCTTCCAAATTTTGTCTTTTTTTATTTTTCCCTCCTTTTTTTTGTTTTCAAATAACAAGCCTTCACCAAAAATATCTCCAAAACTAGCTTATTATCGGCTAATAATATTCAAATTGCTGGCACTGTTGCTGCTTTGGCTGACTCATTACAGCACCAGACAAAATGCTTCATGGTGTTTGATCAGGATCTTTACAATCTGAGTTCAAATCCCACCAAAACAACTTTGGCATTTCATTTTTCAAGGATTGATAAAATAATGACATAATGTTCGTCCTTCGGGTTTGAAGATGACCATTGACATCATTTGGTGGAACTGCTGCTATGAGACCGGAGGTGGCTGGTGAGGCCAATCCGGGCAAGGAAGCCCCTTGATAAAATAAAGTACCAGTGAAGTACGGAGATCAATGATATCAACTAAACTCTCTCCTCATAATTGCTGGCCTTGTTTCTGAATCAAAAGCAACAGCTGTCATCATTATTATTATCATTATTATTACGTAAGAGAACCATCCGAACATGGCCGTTGCCAGCGCCGCCCCAACTAGCCTCCGTGCCGGTGGCATGTAAAAAGCACCATCTGATCGTTGCCATTGCCAGCCTTGCCTGGCCTCTGTGCTGGTGGCACGTAAAAAGCACCATCTGATCGTGGCTGTTTGCCAGCCTCGTCTGGCACCTGTGCTGGTGGTACGTAAAAAGCACCCACTACA
The DNA here is from genome assembly GCF_006345805.1 of Octopus sinensis. Lineage (NCBI taxonomy): Eukaryota > Metazoa > Mollusca > Cephalopoda > Octopoda > Octopodidae > Octopus > Octopus sinensis. The sequence continues at coordinate 31,232,257 of NC_043015.1, forward strand.
CTCACGGAGTGGTTGGCGTTAGGAAGGGCATCCAGCTGTAGAAACACTGCCAGATCAGACTGGAGCCTGGTGCAGCCTTCTGGCTTCACAGACCCCAGTTGAACCATCCAACCTATGCTAGCATGGAAAGCCGGACGCTAAACGATGATGATGATTAATGCAGCAAGGTGGCAGAATCATTAGCAGCATTTTGTCCATCTTTATACTGAGTTCAAATTCTGCCAAGGTCAACTCTGCCTTTCATCCTTTCAGGGTAAATAAAATAAATTGAACACTGGGTTTGATGTAATCAATATACCCCATCCCCAAAGTTGCTGGCCTTGTGCCAAAATTTGAAACTATTATAGGGCACATGGCGTAGTGGTTAGGGTGTTGTACTCACAATCGCAAGATCATGGTTTCAATTCCGAGACCAGGTGGTGTGTTGCGTTCATCAGAAAAACACTTCGTCTCACATTGCTCTGTGATCACTTGGACAACTGACGTGTGGCACACTGTGCACCTGTTTATACAATGTCAACCTGATGGACAGAGTGAGCTAATGTGCAGTACGAACCTTTGATCACTATAAACAAATCATTTGTGCAGGTTGTTCAGCAAAAGCTGAGCACTTGTATATTGTCTTCGATGGTAGAGTCCATCATTATTATGGCAGCAAGCTGGCAGAACCATTAGCACGCCAGGCAAAATGATCAGTGGCATTTTGTCTGTCTTTTCATTCTGAGTTCAAATTCCACCAAGGTTGACATTGCCTTTCATCCTTTCGGGGTCAATAAAATTAGCCCTAATCAAGTACTGGGGTTGATATATTTAAGTTACCTCCTCCCCAAAACTGCTAGCCATATGTTGAAATTTGAAACAACAACGACTGCCACCGCCACCACCACCACCACCACCACCACCACCATCATAGTGAGTGAGTGAGAGCAGCACATACCATCGAAGTGACAGGGTACACCAGGAACATGCATCCCAATCATATGTTCATGACATGATGAGCTAATATCAAGATAAACAATGCATGATTTTGCAAGTGGGGACCACTTAGAATGTTCTTTCTGCTCAAAGGGTCCATCATCATCATTATTAAGGCAGTAAACTGACAGATTCATTACCGCACCAAACAGAAAAATACTTAGCAACATTTCATCTGACTAAAAGAAGGCCTAGAGGGTGTGGATAATCCACCACTACATGTAGCAAGGACACTATAATAGAAAAAAAGTTCTTTTACTTTGCAGCGGTGAGCTCAGATTAAAAACATGGATTTATTCTGGAGAAGAATTGACTTTGTCAGACACTTTTGTTCTTGGTACACTGCATCAAAATGCCCCAGAATCTCAAATGAGTTACAAGAGTTACAAAAGTATTTTTAACACCTCAATCAACCCTTTTGTTACCTATTTCTCTTGAAATACATTGGCTTTGTCTCGTTAGTTTTTTAAAATAATGAAAAGAAAAAATACGTATATCATAAAACAAGGGACAGTTTCAGATGGGCTGGCATCAAAATGGTCTTTTGTAAAGAAGATGGTGATAGTTGGTTTATCTTTTAAGCTGTGCACAACACATTAATGAATCCACTTCTCTCCAACAAATAAGGGATTAGTATAAAAAAAAAATTAAGCGAGTGACTTGATCTGAGATCGTGTGCTGGAACAAAAACAATTGCAGCGTGGAAGGTGTTTGTAAGCCATTTAAGAAACACATAAAAACCGTTAGATTCACTTCAACATTTAAGTTTAATTTGTCAAAATATTTTCAGCGCTTTGAGAGATGCAGCATGAAGTTTTGTCAGTGAACAGGTTGTGGCCTCAAAGTGACGAAAATATTTTGACAAATTAAATTGAAATGTTGAAGTGAATCTAACGGTTTTTGTGTGTTTCTTAAATGGCTTATAAAAAAAAAGACTTAGATAAATAAAATTATATCAGTATTTCATTAATGAACCAGATGGGACTTTAGAGAACAAAAACAAAAGGGGGAAAAAAACATTAAAAAGCATACCAAGGTCACTAAGTAAAGAAGTTGAAAATAGAAGCAAGACTGAATGATGGTCAATCGATCATTAGGACATGAAAAAAGTAAGAAGTACAGTAATACAGGAAGAGGGACCTCGAAACGAAAGAGGGGGGGGTTAGAGCTTTTGGTGGAAAAGAAGGTAAAAGAATGAACTGACAAGTGATGGCAAGATAAAAGAGATGAAGGAAGGATGAAGACGAAAAGAAATGGTAAGACACTAATAATTGACCAGAGACAACTTTAAGTTTATGTACTCCATGAAATAATGTAAAAGTTGCACTGCTTTATTCTAGGAGTATTTCTTCCACAAAGCAATCAAATGAAAAAAACTAAGTTAACATCTGTTGAAAAACTGAAGAAACAACATTTCTGAAATATATCCCACAATGCAATATCACTGATAGTTCGAAGTAGTGTATCCACTATATTGAAACATTCATGAGCAGGCATCAAATATAAAATTCTCCATCTCATTAACAAATATTCTTCACCTATTTCCATTGATCAACTGACTTCTTATTCCTGCTCAATAGATTTCTAATAAATAGCCAACTACCTAGTCCACAAGAAACTCTACCTAAAGCAAGTATTTCCCCATTTCTTCTTTTCTATACTGTGTTTCACTTCCAAAGCTTCAAACAAAATCCTTGCCAATCCTTTCTCAGACTTCCATGCCACTGGAATGCCTCTTCCACCCACATTTTCCTCCGACTAACTTCGCAAAAGTTTAACATTAACTACATCCACTTTGATCGTCAAACAGAGCAGAGCCTAAATTGCTTATAAGCAAACCTTCCTTCTCAAGTTAGCAGACAGTTAAAGAGAGAAAGGCGAGATGGCAAATCTGTTATTAATTAAATAAATGTGTTAATTTGTAATTAGAAAGAGGCTCCAGTGAGAATACAGTTCAAAATTATGTTAGCAGGAAAAGAATATTTTTTCAGTAAGAAATTGGATAGAGCGTAAAAAGATGGATGAGTGAATGACAGCAAGAAGAAGCAGGGGTAGTTTTTCTTCAGATAAAATTCTGGTATTTACCTGCAAAACTGCCAGATTACCATGAGAGTGTTCCATGATTTATGCTTATCGAATTGGCTATGATTTCTAACCAATGAGTCAGGTCGATATAAGATGATGAATGATTAAACTGTGACCTGAAAATGAAGTATTTCACAGCTTATTCCACATTACAATAATCCAACAACTTGGATCAGGATTTAGGGGTTCGGGATACTTTTTAAAAAAGTTTCCTTAGGTTTTTCTTTTTTTTTTAAATCATGTTTATACAGAAATAAAAGTAATGTTATGTTAATTAAATTCCTAAATTGCTCAACTTAATTACCATTCATGTAGTCAAGAATAATCCAAGATACAGCAAAACCTTGGCTATACTATCTGCTTATTACCTGAAGTGGTGATTGTATTTCATCAGCTGCACCAAGACTGATTCTCTGGCAGAAAAACACTAAACTCACCCTGGTACAACCCACAAAGCTGTAAACAATACTGGAGAGAGGCACAGCTTGCTAGCTTAAACAGCAGCAGCTCTGTGAATGTGTTTTACCGACTTGCCAATGTGGGGTCTATAACCTACTGTGGGTCATTAAAAAAGAGGTGAACAATGGTGTTATCCAAAGCACATGAAAGGAAGGATAGCTCCAACAATACCGCTCGGAATTACAGGAACAGTCACAATCAGGCACAGCACACTTTAGCATTATCTTTACACAATAACATTATCTTTACACTGACTCCAATGAGAATTATTTGATTTCAGATAATAGTTTTCCAAACGGAAAGACTCACTAGCTGAAACTGATGCAATCAATCATGACTACTTTTGATTTTCCGCCAGCAAATGAGGCACAAATTTTGCTGCAACTCTTTTCCTTTGCAATTCCTCACTCAAAATTCATTGGCAGAAGCTCCAGGATACACCAGTCATATCAACAAGTTCATCAATTGTTCAACAATGGTCTTCCAAGATCAGTTCACGCATTTTCATGAAGCTTTCATTCATGTGGGGGGTTTGACAATTGCCCTGAACGTGGTTGGTTTTCAAGCAACAATTGACCATTCCTAAAGCATGAAAACCACTCGTAAACTTGTGTTTTGCTCATGGCAGCATTCTTGTAAGCTGTTTGGATCATGACAACTGTTTCGGCCGCCGTTTTGTCCATAAGTAAACAGAATTTCAAGGAAACATTTTCTTCCTTCATTTCAGCTATCACAAAAATCAACAAGCAGGAAAGAAACTCTGCAAAACAAAGATGCACCACATGGCAGTACGACTCCACTCAATGACACTGGTTGGCAGACTGATGACTGAGGGTTGCATCAAGTGATTTCTAGTGGCGGAAGCCTGAACTGCAATAGGTTTGCCCCACAGAGAACGTTTCCAGTTACTTTTGAGTGCCTTCTCATAAAAGATCAATTCTTGATTTACTGAAATTCCCTTTACTTCAATGTTAAATGCTTGGTGGCAATTGCAACCAATTCCGAATGAGAAAGGGCTGATAATATCCAGAATCAAAAATTCTCTAGAACTGATATACCATTAGGGAAAAGACAGAAAGACAGGGGTTGAAAAACATATATATATATACTGAAGAATGACCTCAAGAAGCTGAACCCTTCAGACGAGATGACAAAGGACTGATGTGCCTGGCTGGACTCAAGAAGACTCGTACACCACAGCAGGTGCTCATGCAGCACCATGTAAAAGCACCCATGCAGCAGTAGAGCTGTGTGAAGATGCAGGTATGGCTGTATGGAAAAAAGGTTGCTTCCTAACCATATGGTTTCAGGTTCAGTCCCATGGAGTGGCATCACCTGGCCAACCAAAATCTTTGTGTGGATTTGGTAGACAGAAACAAGTTCACTGTGTGTATGTGTGTGCACAGATGCATGTGTGCATGCACAGCTGTGTTTCTATAAATCAGTTTATATTTATTCTTGTCTTCATGCATATTCACTGCTTGTAAATGATGACCTTACTGTTCGTGAAGACAGTGCCATTTGCTTGCCATCAATTGCAAAGGCACATGCAGGTTTCTTAATGTTATGAAGCTGAGTGATCTTTATAAACAAAGGGCTTGTTCATACCATATCGTTTGTTTCCAGTTCTCCGCATAACTATGTCTGGGTTGTTTACTGCTTTGATAGACTGAGAGATTATTACTTCACTTGGAAACAGGTGTAAAGTTGGCATTAGGAAGAGCATCCAGCTATAGAAAACTCTGTGCCCTATGTTCCTTTGTTTAACCTATACAAAAGGAGATGTTAAAATGATGATGATGGTGGTGGTGGTCATGGTGGTGGTGGTGGTCGTCGTCATGGTAGTCGTAGTGGTGATGATACACTATAAAGCTCAAACAGACTGGAACTTGATGCTTCATCAATTAGTCTGTTCAACCAGACTGGTTGAAATTCCATTTGGTGTACCCCGTACAAACTATAGACCTATGAGAAATGCAGTGAAATCACAGACAGGGTTAGTTAACAGGGAAAGTAGACTTTGTTAACATTACGAAGGGTATGCAGCCATAAAAACCATGCCCAAAACTGAGACTCTGGAGCAAAGTCAAGTTAAAGTCCTCGATTTCATTGGCCATCCGATCCAAGCCACGTGGAAAATAGACAGAACGATGCTGATGATGATGTTGATGATGACGACGATGACGACAATGACAGAGGACTACATTTTCTAATGTATCCTGTTCTAATTTAAGATAGCAGGATGTAATTTGAAGGAAATTTGACAGCTACAACTTGTAGGTTGGGTGCCCATGCAGAAACCTGCCTTCACTAGCTGAAAGTAAACTTTTGTCGCTGTTCTGTTATGTTCCCACACCAGTCATAGTTGAATAAAACTATAATGAAAAGCATTCCTGTCACAGCAATCTTTTCATTTGTAAACCAGGAACTGTATTGTCCAGTATAGCCTTTGTATATGACTATCGTGTGTTCTGTGAGAATATTAACTTCTATATTCAGCAAGTTGAGTGGTAGTTACCTTTTGAACAAAGAGTTTCAATGAATAATTCTTTTGCTCTCTTTCTGTCTGACACTGTATGCTTCATATTTTCAAACTAGGTAGCTGAACTAACAGATTTATTTCACTTGTTATACCAACTGAAGAAAAGAAGGACACAGCCATAGAAAATGAAAGAATCTCCGACAATAAATAGCAAGCCTTTGAAAACACCACCAAATTCAAGATTTGTCAAAGAAATCTTAGCCAAGATGATAGAAAGGGAGTAATTTGTTAATCACATACACGTACAAACACACAATCACCATTATTATAAGATTAGTGCAAACACATATACCTAAACTATGGAGAATTATACATTAGAATAACATACACAGTACAATACTATGGAGCATTATAGAATATTATTAGCAAATGACATAATTTTAACATCCACTTTTCCAGGTTTGCATGGATTAGATAAGGTATCACTGAGGCAGATTTTTTCTATAGCCAGATGGGTTTTTTTTTGGGGGGGGGGTCACAAACTTTAACCTATTTCCAAGCAAAGAAATATTTCTCATGGAACAAAATCAACCTGGAATAATGTGGTCATATTATAAATGAGATCAGGAATGGCAATGATAAGACTCTGACAAATCAGCAGATTGAATGGTTGAATGACTGATCAAGCAATTGACTAGTTAAATGGTAAGCTGACTGAGTAATAATAATAAAAGGTGAAATAAAACCAGTGTAAGTGTCTCTTATTGGCAAACTGACCCTCCCATGATACATCTGTCTCAGCACATGATTTCACATCAAGTATTTTGTAAAACAAATACAAAAGCAATGAGCAAAAATCATATACATACACACACACATTAATAATATATTTAGTAATACTACTCTGTGGAGCATTCTGCGTGTGAATGTGTGTTTGTGTGGACAGACAGGTAAGCAAATAAAGAGACAAATAATGCTGAATGCTTAGTAGCTTATAGCTATTTATGGAAAATATACACTTTTATGCCTTATCACCGAAACTAAACACAGTAGGTACATAATAAGGTTTATCATTATATGGCCAGAAATAATTTACCTAACCAGTTTATAGTCCCATTACATATCAAAGAAATAATAATAACCGTGTTCTATATTCAGAAAGAGCACCAGCTTATAACTATTGAGTACACAAACTAGGACACTGCTGGATTGGTGAGTCAGATTTGCATAACAGTGCATTTAGTGACAATCATTATATTTTATCTTTCAGGAAGTTTGTTGTATCATAGATCTCGGGCAGTCTTGGGTGGGTTGGTATCAAGAGGGTTAATGAACACTGACCTGGTGCTAAATGCAAATTATAACACCATTAAGTATGTCATGTCACAAAATTTCGTTTAAATATTGATTCTAAATAACAACAACAATAACAGCTGTGACAGAAATCCAACTGTGTTTTGAACATTAATGTACTAACAGAAAATTGTCACCTGATATCAATAGAGCAATTCAAATTGCCAATGAATAAAAATGAAAATACTGAAAGGTCATGTGGTCTTCAGAGAGAAACTAAGTTCTCTTTGAAACACAACAATATGTCTTGCAAACAACTTGCATGTGTAAGTGTTGCCAGTCAAGAACTCCGCATACCAGAAGCCAGCAAGTGTGTGGGATCATCAGGAGAGAATGCACGCCATTTTGGGGCCTACCTCTTGACAGCATCAATGCGCACCGGCACCCCCTCACTGATATGAGGCCCCGCTTGCTAGATCAACTAGTTATCAAATAAAGCTCAATATTCTTCTAGCTATCGCTCATCGTCTCTTCTTAACCAAATCCAGTGGCCAGCCTTTTCCACTGTACATTGGACATCGGTCATAGTGGTATTCACTTTACAATGAGCTAGGCTTAACAATAACAACAGTTGTCTCACTGTGTCCAACAAACCTTCTACATCCGACTTCAATTGGAAAATGCTCTGCTTTCCAACTTGCGTCTTCACATTCCTCGAGGAGGTTTACATAACAGTCAATCTTTCAAGCCCAAGCGGCATCCATGTTATCTTCATGAGGAACTGTTAACTCAACTAGATTCACAACTTCCTTTCTTTCACACCACATTAAAATGTCGGGTTTTTTTCGTAACTGGGATCCTGGTAAATCTGCAGTCACCTCCCAATAGCCTTTCCACTTTCCATCGCTCACAGGAAATTTGTTGTTCTTCATGAAATGGATCCGCTGTCCTGAGCGCACAACGGTAATGGAATCTCTAGTTGGTACTTGCAATGGCTTTTTTCACTGTTGTTGAGATCAATTTGGTTCTTTATAGCTTTGAAGATAACCTGAAGGACCAGGTTGTGTCTCCATGTATACCTGTTCAATGCTACTGAAGAGTTGGAAAGAATATGTTTCAGTGTTCTGACCTTTCCGCATTTGCACATTCTCTGAAACATTCCATCTTACTAGATTTGCTCAGGCTTGTTTTCTTTTTAACCCTTTAGAATTGGAATTTTTGAA
>NC_043015.1:31245773-31263273 GCF_006345805.1 Octopus sinensis
GAACTCAATGCCTGTTTTGTTTTGTTTTTTTTTGCTTTTTTATATGCCCTTTTCAAGCCTAGCCAGACTCATGGGCCCGGTTTCCCAGTTTCTATGGCGTATGTGTTCCCCCCAGTTGGATGGAATGGTAGTCCATCGCAGCATTATTCAAGAAACAGGAAGAGAGAGTGAGAGAAAGTTGTGGTGAAAGAGTACAACAGGGGTCGCTACCAACCCCTGCCGAAGCCTCGTGGAGCTTTAGGTGTTATTCGTTCAATAAACACACACAACGCCCAGTCTGGGAAGCAAAACCCCGATCCTACGACTGTGAGTCCGCTACCCTAACCACTGGGCCATTGCGCCTCCACTGCACCAGAGCAGTTTTAATCACTTTTGTCAAACCGCTAAACTACTAGGATGTAAACATATGAACACTGATTGTCAAACAATGGGCGATACAAACTCAAACACATACATGCACTGGCATGACAGTGTAGTAAGAAGCTTGCTTCCCAACCGCATGGTTCCAGGTTCAGTCCCACTGTGTGGCACCTTGAGCAGGTATCGTCTACTACAGTTTCATACCAACCAAAGCCTTGTGAGTGGATTTGGTAGATGGAAACTGAAAGAAGCCTGTTGTATATAGATGTGTGTATATATATCTATGAGTGTATGCCATTGTGTTTGTGTTTGTCCTCCCATCACTGCTTGACAACCAGTGTGTTGGTGTATTTATGTCCCCATAACTTTGTGGTTCAGCAAAAGAGGCCAATAGAATAAGTACTAGACTTTAAAAAGTTCTGGGGGTTGATTCATTCAACTAAAACCCTTCACAACAGTGCTCCAGCATGGCCACAGTCAAATGATTGAAATAAGTAAAAGAATGAAACAATGTGTATATTTTATATATATATATTTATATATATATATATATATATACATAACAGGCTTCTACCATATTCACTCACAAGCCTTTGGTTTGCATAGGGCAATAGTAGAAGACACTTGCCCAAGATGCTGTGCAGAGGGACTGGACCCTAAAATCATGCGATTGCAAAAGGCAATAAGAGCCCTAGGAGTTAGAGTTTTGGGTTCATGATTGCTATGTTGTTATGTTCTGCATAAAGAGACGAAGAAAGAAAAATCAAAATCAAAACCAACAACCCTTTCGCAATATTTCAAAAGCAAAAGCACGCATTTATTTATCTATTTACTGCAAATGCAAATATAAGTTAATAAACTCGTAAACCATAAAATTACATCTAATTTATTTCCACCTTTATATCAATTTCTATACATGTTAACTTTAAGGAATTTGGGTAAATTAGAAATTCAGATAGCAGTCAGCAATTTTTACATGCATTTACATATTTAGACATTTGCAATGTTTTTGTAACCCACATTACTCACATTTAGCAGGCTACATATATATCATGTGTGTGTGTGTGTGTGTGTGTGTGTGTGTGTGTGTGTGTGTGTGTGTGCGTATATACACATACATTTATGAATTTGTGTTGAAAGATTCCTGATGTGAAACCATGTGTTAAAGCAGATATGGTTGTATTTCAGGGTGTTCATTTAAAACAAATTTTTTTTTTTGCCAAATAAACACCCACACACACACTGTATATTCGTTCTTCACTTGTTTATTACTGTTCTTATTCTAACTCATGTCCATTGTCCAGAAATGTTTTGTCACACACCTGTGACCTCTTCAGCAGCACCTACCATCCTCGTGTGTGCTCTTGCTATGATTTGTCCATTCTGTTCTTCTATGATGTGTATCCTTATATATATATATATATATATATATTCTTTTCTTTTATTCTTTTACTTGTTTCAGTCAGTTGACTGTGGCCATGCTGGAGCACCACCTTTAGTCGAATCAAATTGACCCCAGGACTTATTCTTTGTAAGCCTAGTACTTATTCTATCAGTCTCTTTTGCCAAACCGCTAAGTTACGGGGACCTAAACACACCAGCATCAGTTGTCAAGCGATGTTGGGGGGGACAAACACAGGCACACAAACATACACACACACACACACACACACACACACACACACACACACACACCACACACACACACACATATATATATACGACGGGCTTCTTTCAGTTTCCATCTACCAAATCCACTCACAAAGCTTTGGTCGATCCGAGGCTATAGTAGAAGAACACTTGCCCAAGGTGCCACACAGTGGGACTGAACCCGGAACCATGTGGTTGGTAAGCAAGCTACTTACCCACACAGCCATTCCTGAAAGTTTATGAGAATTACTTAATACAGTTTTGAAGTGTAAAGGTGATTTTTTTAAAAATTATCTTTTAAAAAAATGTTATGAAATTTTTTTATCAGGATGTTACTTTTTGGGGAATAAGTTTCTTCTAGTGTGTGAGCACTTTCGTTTAACCTTTTTGTTATGTCCCACTCCTGCATATCAGTGGCTGTGTGAGCCATGATTCTTTGTCGCCACTGTTATGTCCCGCATAATGACAATGCAAGACTGGCCCAAACAGTGTCAGTCCAGTATTTATTAGTAGTAGGCAGTGGCACGTAAAGAGCACCATCCGATCGTGGCCGTTTGCAGCCTCGTCTGGCACGTAAAAAGCACCCACTACACTCATGGAGTGGTTGGCGTTAGGAAGGGCATCCAGCCGTAGAAACATTGCCAGATTAGACTGGGCCTGGTGCAGCCTTCTGGCTTCCCAGACCCCAGTTGCACCGTCCAACCCATGCCAGCATGGAAAGCGGACGCTAAACGATGATGATGATGAGGCGAGCCCACCTCTCACCTGAGGGCATCTGCCATAACACTTTTCAAACACACGTGCTCTTATATATATGGAAAGAAAAGGTGTATTTCCGTGCAGGAAAAAATATAGGAGAATTTGTTTTGAGATTTGAAAATGCACCTGAATTTGAAAAACGTAAACGTGTAGGTGTTTTTAAATAGATTTATTCACATACATACCAAACTAGTTTCAACAATATTTTATTGATCAAATGTTCACATAGGATTCAATGAGTTTCACATGGACAGATAATATCAAAGTAATTGTTCAGCAAAGAATATAACAAATGTACATTATTGAAAGTTTGGTCATATTGAGTTTTTTATAGAATATGTGGACAAGACAGAAAAGAAAAAGGGAAAAGAGTAAAAAACGATTTTTTTTACAATTTCTGTCATCGTACATGCAGATCCTTTTTTTTTCTTTTTTGCCAAACATTTACTTTGATATTATCCATTCCTGTGAAACTCATGGGCAACTGCTGGTCTTCCATAAACAAATTTGCCCAAACTTGTGCCTCAGAGGGTAACTGTCTAGGTGCAATCCCATGGACATCCATGACCAAAGGGAGCCTTTATCCTAAGGAGGAAGATTCATGGCTTATGACCCCTTCCAGCACATACACACCCACTGATTAAAAATGTATTTCTTCATCAAGTCACCTATGAAGATGCTATCTTCATGCAAAGTGTTGAGTGTAGTTCAACCTGGGTGAGCCCATCCTTCTTTGGATTTCACCAAAAGAAGTTTAACTACAATAATAAGACAAACTGAGGGAACATCTGGGTAGGTATTCAATCTGCAAGAAATAATAGCCACATTCCCTAAATCACAAACTAGTGTCTTAAAAATGGAAGGATACGAACGATGTAGTCATGGATATCGTGCAGAAAGAAAAACAAGATGACTATGACGAGTATTTCTTTGATGAACAGTCTGTTGACCAAAATATTTCTCGATCAACAGTCTATAGCAAGAACATGATGCAGCAAGGGTTTTGTCTTGCAAGTGACTTGGTGTCCTCACTGCTGCTGGTGCCACATAAAAAGCACCCAGTATACCCTGTAAAATGGTTGGCATTGCGAAAGGCATCCAGCCACAGAAACCATACCTAAGCAGACAGTAGGAATTGGAGCAATCTTCTGACTTACCAGCTCCTGTGGAATTGTCCAACCCATGGAAAAGGAACATTAAATGATGACAATGGAATATGTGATGAAAAAGGTTCTACCAGGAATTGAACTAATGTTGCAGGAATAGCTTACTGGAAAATCTACTACGGGTTCGTAAGGGAGTGAGGGGTGTGCACGCAAGATTTAAGTTACCTTCTCAAGTCATGTTGACTCACAAAGGCCGGTTTCTTGGTTTCATGGCATATACATTCTGTACCTGGAAAGGGACACCGGTCTTTCTACAGGATTGCTCATTCTTGCCAGCTGAGTGGACTGGAGCAACATGAATTGAAGTGTTTTGCTCAAGAACACAACGCGTCGACCAATCCAGGAATTGAAACCACAATCTTATGCTCATAAGTCCAATACTCTAACCACTAAGCCACGTGTCTCCACACATAAATCATTAACAGGAAACCACAGAAACAGGTGAAAGGTGTATATGAAAGGTGTTGGTGGATCAATAGAAACCAATTATAATTAACATGAAGTAAACACAGAGAGAGAGAGAGAAAGGAAAGTAGAGCAAAAAATGATGATGATGATGATGACCGTGATCAGGATGACAGCAATGGCAATGATAGTCAATGAGACATTCTAAGAGGGGACTTCAATTTATAACAGTCATTAGACTAGAGTGAATGGGAATTCTTGGGAAACATAAAAAACACTTAACAAAACAGAAACACGACATGGGCGGAGATGATCAAGAGCTAAAACAAAGCAGTGACACTGGAATCAATGGCTTTCAATACATGACTCACCAAGTTAATAGATGAAATATCAGCAAATATACATCGTAGAATATTGATTGCTTAAAACGTTGACATTGATTTTGTTGACGGTTAATAGCAAGAACAAAACAAATATCTGCAGTTAATGAGCCAGAAGCAGAAAATGAATTCATTATCATTAAATTCATCAATTTAATGACTTTTACCACTTTCCAATCTCCCCCTCGAGCCCCACCACCACCACACTTACAACGTTAACACTTCAATGACAAAGCCTTCGCTTAAAAAGTAAATAACCTATTTAGCAATCACTTATTTTAATGGCTTCTCAATAATTACACCTATATGTTATATCAGAGCGTGTGTGTACACACGCAAACACGGACAATGGACATTTTGTTCTGGACTGCAAGTAAGAATGAGTACAAAAAAACACTACTAGAAGCAAAATATATAAAGAAATACACACACACACACACACAAATATATAGATAGATAGATAGATAGATAGATATCGTGCCGGTGGCACGTAAAAAGCACCAACCGATCGAGGCCGTTGCCAGCCCTTGCCGGGCACCTGTGTCGGTGGCACGTAAGAAGCATCCACTACACTCACGGAGTGGTTGGCGTTAGGAAGGGCATCCAGCTGTAGAAACACTGCCAGATCAGACTGGAGCCTGGTGCAGCCTTCTGGTTCCTAGACCTCGGTTGAACCGTCCAACCCATGCTAGCATGGAAAACAGACGTTAAACGATGATGATGATGATTGATATATATATATATATATATATATATATGTATATATACATAAAGTTAATCCAAACATGAAAACACAACAATGCGAGGACATGGAACAAGTGTAGTGTTATTGGACGCTCAGGAAAGGAAAGCAACATACCTATATACATATATACACACACACACACACACACACATACATACATATATATATATGGCTCAGTGGTTAGAGCATCAGGCTCACTATCATAAGGTAGTGAGTTCGATTCCTGTGTTGTGTTCTTGATTACTCTTTAATGCTTCTCTTTTGTTTTTCAGTCTGTCTCTGAAATAGTAGAGTAGAGAGAAAGAGAGAGAGGATAGTATTGATGATGTTGGCAGCAAACCATTGATACAAGCAGTTTGCTGCAGGACACAAGTGAAGATTGAAGCCAAGCTCTGCCAGCTTAAATAAAGCTGGATGCATAGAGGCAATGCCAATGCAGTCACTGATGAAAGGAACAGTGAGATGGTCGTGGATTGAAAACCGAGACAAGTGGAGAGGTTCAAGTATCTCAGGACGGTATTCACAAGTGATGGGAAGCAGGAGGCTGAATGGATGTCGTAATCACAGGTGCTGGCATAGTAATGAGCCAACACCAGCATTTGATCCTCAAAAGAGGAGCGGTTGGTAAAAAAAACCAAACTCACTATCTTCAGTTCGGTTTCCATGCCTATCCTCAACTATCCTCATCAATGTTAGAAATCAGATATATATTTCTTTATTGCCCACAAGGGGCTAAACGTAGAGGGGACAAACAAGGACAGACAAAGGGATTAAGTCGATTACATCGACCCCAGTGTGTAACTGGTACTTTATTTACCGACCCCGAAAGGATGAAAGGCAAAATCGACTTCAGCAGTACTTGAACTCAGAACATAACGGCAGACAAAATACGGCTACGCATTTCGCCCAGCGTGCTAACATTTCTGCCAGCTCGCCGCTCAAAATATATATCCACTCAAAATATCATTGCCCTTAACTACAGAAAGCAGTCGTATATACCAATCTACCTTTTGTTAAAGAATGCTGTGTCTGAAACCATTTTTATGCTGAGATATGTCAAGTTTATTGAGGCAACGAGACTAGAAAAAAAATACCAATTCTAACTTTTGAAAGATATTTAACATCATTAATTTTGCAGTTAAAAGGTTGAATATCACAATATGTAAAGAGCAGCAATAACTGATGTGCACATGTGGCTTCTGATATATATAAATGGAATTCCTCTTTAATAACTTGAATCTAGGCATCATCAGATACTTCTGCATAAATGTAATACTAGTAAGACCAAATTGCCAAAACGACAGCATTTTAAAATAAATAAGATGAAACTTGTTAATATATGCACTGACAGGATACATTCCACACATTTGATACAGACTTAGTAAAATTTTCTTGAAAACTCTTCAAAAGATTGGTGCATGTATGTGTATATAAGAGAGAGAGTGTATAATGTATATACATCCATTTTCTCTCCCTACTGGAAAAGTTGTGGGGGTGTCCTCAGTGCCTCCTCCATAGGGTCATATCAGGAACATTTGTCATTGCATTTTGAAGCTGATTTCCCAAGCATGACCAACAGAGACCATAAATATTATCCAACCATTTCATTCTTGGGTTACCCCTGGGTCACCTACCAGTTGGCTCAGGTTGAAGAATTTGGTTCTTTTTTGGGGTTTTTTTTTAATGAAATGGATTGACGCGCATAGTTGTTGTAGAAGTGGTTTCAAAATCAGTGAATGTAGAATCAGTCAGCTGATACTCGCAGACGATTTGGCTCAGTAGAAGGTGATTTCCAACATGTACTGAATAGGTTTGCTGCTAAGCGCTGCAAGGCAGGGATGAGAATTAGTGCTGCAAAGGCTGAAACATTGGTCCTCTCAAGATAGTCTTCCCAGTGCATTCAGCATGTTAATGGAACCTCACTGAGACAAGTGGAGAGGTTTAAGTATCTCGGGGCCGTATTCACAAGTGATGGGAAGCAGGAGGCTGGTATTCATGGGCAGCAGCTGGTCTTCCATAAACAAATTTGCCCGGACTTGTACCTCGGAGGGGAACTTTTTAGGTGCAATCTCATGGTTATTCATGATCGAAAGGGATTCCTTACCCTATTTGAGATCTATTTATATTGTCCTTTAATACTTTTAGACATGATAATCCCTATATTCTAAGTATTTGTATAGCAAGTAAATATTTGGATTAGTATTATTGAGATTAGATATAGAAAGAACTTGTTGAATTCTAAGGGTATCAAACTGTCATCTTAAGGCTTCATATTCGTAATCTGTACGTATCCCCTCATGGGGGCTCAGTCTACATAGCAATGAATAGGCATCATCAGGATGTACGACCCCTCCCCCTTCTTTAAAGAGCATGGAGTTCTTGATTGCTTCATCATCTTGATTGCATTGCTAAGATCAGATGATGAAACATAACAGGAAAACACACAACTGCACCCAATTTATATTTCCTAAGGGACCATGAAATAAACAGGATCAACACATCTCCCTACAACACCTTCAATGGTAGGCGCAGGAGTGGCTGTGTGGTAAGTAGCTTGCTTACCAACCACATGGCTCCGGGTTCAGTCCCACTGCGTGGTACCTTGGGCAAATGTCTTCTGCTATAGCCTCGGGCCAACCAATGGATTTGGTAGATGGAAACTGAAAGAAGCCTGTCGTATATATGTATATATATACATATGTGTGTGTTTGTGTGTCTGTGTTTGTCCTCCTAGCATTGCTTGACAACCGATGCTGGTGTGTTTACGTCCCCGTCACTTAGTGGTTCGGCAAAAGAGACCGATAGAATAAGTACTGGGCTTACAAAGAATAAGTCCCAGGGTTGATTTGCTCGACTAAAGGCGGTGCTCCAGCATGGCCACAGTCAAATGACTGAAACAAGCAAAAAAAGAAAAAAGAGGTACAAACTAATTAAAAATGAGCCAAGTTATATTTTAAGATCAACTTATTTCAAAAGTTTATGCTTCAGAAAAGAGGACATCGGTTAAAACATCACAATTATTACAAATATTGATTGAATACAGTCGAAAACTGGACAAGGAATATTCACTTATTTGTTTTGTTTTAGATTTTTTTTTT
Organism: Octopus sinensis; assembly: GCF_006345805.1. Taxonomy (NCBI): domain Eukaryota; kingdom Metazoa; phylum Mollusca; class Cephalopoda; order Octopoda; family Octopodidae; genus Octopus; species Octopus sinensis. The sequence goes on from NC_043015.1 coordinate 31,254,337, forward strand.
CGTGTTATTGCTGCTATTATCCATTTCATATATTTATTTATTTTTTAGAATAAAACAGGTGCTTAGCAACACTTTTTCTCAACAGCCAGACACAGAGCTTCCAAGATCAGAGGCAAATGATTAGACGGAGATCAATAGATCAGTATGGATATAGACACTTAAGTCAATATATGACAGCAACTATATGATATTGTCAACAGTAGCAGGTACTGACCAAATATCTTTCTCCATTTGGTCAATATCATTATGGAGAAGAATAGTAACATAATGCAAAACCAAATCATGCAGCATATATACAGAAGAGACAAAATAAATTCTCTACTAGCAAACCATTGTTCTTATGGAAATGAATTAACAAGAAGCTATGCAGTGAGTAGCTATATAGTAAAAAAGAAAAACCACAGATCACAGATGATCATGGCTAATTCTTTAATGCTAATAGATCGTGTATACTTTGTCTTCTCTCCCACCCACTAGCCCACCCCTGCTAATAATTTTATGACATTAGGATGCTGGGTAGACAAACGTGTAATAGCAATTAGTATTAATGAAAGACTTCTATTGTTTACTTACGATTCTGGAGGGAATTCTTGGGTCAATAATCAGACACAAAAAAAAAATAATAAAAATGGATGGGAACTTCAAACAAATAATGAAAGTATGATTAAATTGCTAAAGCCTAATTTGGGAATATAACAGCTAATTTGGCAAATATAAAAGACATTAGGACATCTCTCTCTCTCTCTCTCTCTCTCTCTCTCTCTCTCTCTCTCTCTCTCTCTCTCTCTCTCTCTCTTTCTGTTCCCATGGCAGCTTTTCCATGATATGAATGAAGAGTTACATCAAGAGCATTTGAATCATGTTTGAAATGTCAGGCCAACTTTCGCATCATCACAGATGTCCTCCCACACTAAATGCTGGAAATGGGAATATTCCTACTGCAAGAAACATCGGAGGGGACGAGATCCCATTATTTGAGTAGGTTTGAAAGTCCTAAAGAACTGAGATTCAATACGTGATATCTTTGCTATACAGACAATTATAATATAGAGAAGTATTACCTATGAAAGAATCATCAGCTTTATCATCATTTTAATTAAGGTGGCAAACTGGCAGAACCATTAGCACACTGGGCAAAATGCTAAACAGTATTTTCTCCGTCTGTACATTCTGAGTTCAAATTCTGATGAGGTCCACTTTTCCTTTCAACCTTTCAGGGGTCGATAAAATAAGTACCAGTTGAACATTGGGGTCAATGTAATTGAGTCATCCCCTCCCCCAAAATTGTTGCCCTTGTGCCAGAATTTGAAATTATTATTATTATTATTAAGGGACATCATAAAGAAATCCCAAATGAAGTGTCAAGTATGGTTGCCAACAAAAATTGGAGGTTCTATAAACCATAACTCGGGTTCATTCACTAAGAGGACAGGAAATAGCTCTTTGTTGTTTTGTCTTCAGTAAGTCTTTAGTCCTCCTGTAACATTATTCATTAGTCTTTAGTCCACTGTAATACTACTGATTAGTTTTTAACCACCCGGTAATCCTCTCAAACAGATTTTAGTTATCATGAACTTTATTGATAAGTCTTTAGTCTTCTTGTAATATTATTCATTAGTCTTTTGTCCACTGTAATACTACTGATTAGTTTTTAACCATCCGGTAATCCTCTCAAATAGAATTGAGTTATCATGAACTTTATTCATTAGTCTTTAGTCCTCCTGTAATATTATTCATTAGTCTTTAGTCCACTGTAATACTACTAATTAGTTTTTAACCATCCGGTAATCCTCTCAAACAGAATTGAGTTATCATGAACTTTATTGATAAGTCTTTAGTCTTCTTGTAACTTCATCAATTAATCTTTAATAATCTGTAATTGTACTGTAATCTCATTGATTAGTCATCAGGCCTGTCATGCCATTTGATTAGTGTGTAATCCTCTTGTAATCCTACCGACTGGTCGTGTTTTTATGTCATTCAAAGAGAGAGGAATGCTCAAGTGTTGTTTGTTTTTGCTTTCTTTGGGTCTCACAGGAAGATTTAAATCAGTACTTGAAGCTAATAAAACACTTCAATATGAAGAGTCAGTCATTGCATACCACTCTGTAGTATCCAAATTGAAGCTAGGTGAACTCCACTATAGCACTGAAGTACCGACAGGGTACCGTTACCAAACTTTTCAGCTAACTGTCCCGGTCCCCCTTTCAACTCTACAATCAACGCCTTTGCTTTATCTTTTATTCTTTTACTTGTTTCAGTCATTTGACTGCGGCCATGCTGGAGCACCGTCTCAAAGGGTTCTTTTTTTTTTTCAGTCAAACAAATCAATCCCCAGGACTTCTTTTTTTAAGCCTAGTACTTATTCTATCATTCTCTCTTGCGAAACCGCTAAGTTACAGGGACATAAACATACCAACACTGGTTGTCAAGTGGCGGTGGGGACAAACACCAGGCACAAAGACACACACATGGGTATCTATATCCCATAGTGGGTTACCCTCATAACCCCTATCTTACTTTGTACTATATACATATATATATATACATACATATATATATATATATATATATATATATATATATATATATATATATATATATATATATATATATACATGTGTGCATATATATATATAAATAGTTAGTTAAAGTTAATCCAAACATGAAAGCACAAAAAAACACAACAACGCGAGGACGTGGAACAAATATAGTATTATTGGATGCTCAGGAAAGAAGGAAAGAAGGAGGGTTTAACGTTTCAAGCGGAGCTCTTCGTCGGAAACATAGGAGAAGGAAAGATCCAGAGAAGGGAAGACAGATGAAAAAATAATCGCCAATGGTACACACGCGGTCACATTTTGAATATATATATATATATATATATATATATATACATGAGTTTCTTTCAGTTTTCATCTAACAAATCCATTCACAAGGCTTTGGTTGGCCCGAGGCTATAGTAGAAGACACTTGCCCAAAGTGGCATGCAGTGGGACTGAACCCGGAACCATCTGGCTGTAAAGCAAGCTCCTTACCACACAGCCAAACCTGTACCTGGGACACAAAAGTTTCAATTCCTCTTAATAACTTTTAACTGTCAGTTTTGGAGGGAACTCATTTTTTTTTGGTGGGGAGGGTGTTACCAGCTTCAAACTCTCCCATATTTTCTCAGTGTCTTACCTAATAGAGCTTAAGCCATCTTGGAAGAAACAATTGAATGACTATTTTCTTTTTGTTTTGCGACTAGGCACAGGAGTGGCTGTGGTAAGTAGCTTGCTTACCAACCACATGGTTCCGGGTTCAGTCCCACTGCGTGGCATCTTGGGCAAGTGTCTTCTGCTATAGCCCCGGGCCGACCAATGCCTTATGAGTGGATTTGGTAGACGGAAACTGAAAGAAACCTGTCGTATATATGTATATATATACATATATGTGTATGTGTGTGTGTTTGTCCCCCTAGCATTGCTTGACAACCGATGCTGGTGTGTTTACGTCCCCGTCACTTAGCGGTTTGGCAAAGAGACCGATAGAATAAGTACTGGGCTTACAAAGAATAAGTCCCGGGGTCGATTTGCTCGACTAAAGGCGGTGCTCCAGCATGGTTGCAGTCAAATGACTGAAACAAGTAAAAGAGTAAAAGAGAAAAGAGAGAGAGATGTGCTCCAGCATGGCCACAGTCAAATGACTGAAACAAGTAAAAGAGTAAAAGAGAGTAGTCAAACATCCAGTAAGAGAAACTAGTTATCTGGAAATCCTTTCACAACTTGTAACAAAGAAAACAATCACACAGGTTATTTACATCCTACTTTAGCTGTCAAAAGATTTTTCTAGATTGCAATAAAACTTTACTCTCATTTTGTTTAGTTCAAAACAGGATACAGAACAATAGCATTTTGGTGTGGTGTGATGTAGTGGTGGGGTGAGATATGTCTGGCAAGGTGTGGCTTTGATGTACTGAGTATGTGAATGCAATATGTGGCTTCTTTCGTACTAACTCCTGAATATAGCTTTGAGCCCTTGGCAAGTATATATATATATATATATACACACACTCATATATATATATATACACACATATATGTATACATATATATATATACACATAGATACACACACACACATACACACACACATATATGTTAAGTGTTTGTAGGATTTATTGTTGCCAAAATGAGAGGGGCAATATATGGTCCACACCTTGGTATTTCCAAACCAAATTTTAAATTTTAAGATATTATTTTTTTAATTCACCTAAAGAAAATGTTTTCTTTTCAACATGTGTGTGTATGTATATGTACACACACACACACACACACACACACACACACACATATATATACCTTGGAGTGTTTCGTCAAACAAATCAAGCCCAGTATTTATTTTTTCTTTTAATTTTGATATACTTATTCTATTAGACTCTTTTGCCAAACTGCTAAGTTACAGGGACATAAACAAACCAACACCACTTGTCAAGTGGTTGTTGTGAACAAAAACAAACAAAAATAAATACACATAGATATACATATGATAGACTTTGCCAACCACTTTACAGAGTGGACTGGGTGTTTTTTACATGGCACCAGCACCCGTGAGGTCTGTTTTGGCATGGGTTTTTTTTATGGCCGGATGCCCTTCCTAATGCCAACCACTTTACAGAGCGGACAGGGTGCTTTTTATGTGGTATCAACACTGTTGAGGTCTGCTTTGACATGAGTTTTACATTTGAATGCCTTTCCAAATGCCAACCACTTTACAGAGTGGACTGGATGCCTTTTCACATGGCACCAGCACCAGCAAAGTCACGAAGAAACTTGCAGTAGAATAAGTGCCTGGTTTAAAAATAAATTAAGTATTGGGGTCAAGCAGTTCAACTAAACACTTCCAAGTGGTGCCCCAGCATGGCTGCAATTTAATGACTGAAGTGCGTAAAAAGCAAAAGAATATATCTTTATATATAAAAGTGAGGTTGTGTGCTGTCTGTCTCCTACGATTTAGATTCCTTACTCCCACATTTTGCGGTGCAGTTTAACCAAAACCGGGTATCTTATAGTCGTGATTCATATCGAGCCCTTCTGGGTATTAGCGCGCATCTACGATGAGTCTACGATATAAAAAAAAATTTACCATCAATTTTTCCCACTTTTAATGCATTTTTGGCATATATAAGGGAAGTAACTCTCTAAAAATTTATTATTAAATCTCAGAACGTAAAAAGCTACAGTACCCCCCCCCCTTTGTGGTTAGCCATATTGAGATGGCTATTATACTTTACATCTCTAAAAATGCTTATATAGTTATTTCCCTTACAAACCCGAGCAACGCCGGGCGATACTGCTAGTATATTATATTTGCAGGCCCTTTAGAAATTGTAAACAACACTATTGATGTAGTTTCAAATCCTTGGTTGTCTTTCAAAAATTATGATTATTTACTCATAAACAGGGAGTGGGTTGACCTCAATGAAATTACTGCTAACAAGGAGAAATAATGTGATTGAGACAACGGGGGGGAAAAAAAAATATTTTTCACACAATCCGTGAGACATTGTAAGATATTGTGATTGTATAAGAAAGGATAATGATATTATTAACAGAAAAAATATATATATAGTCGTAGGAGTGGCTGTGTGGTAAGTAGCTTGCTTACCAACCACATGGTTCTGGGTTCAGTCCCGCTGCGTGGCATCTTGGGCAAGTGTCTTCTGCTGTAGCCCCGGGCCGACCAATGCCTTGTGAGTGGATTTGGTAGACGGAAACTGAAAGAAGCCCGTCGTATATATGTTTATATATATATGTGTGTGTGTGTTTGTGTCTGTGTTAGTCCCCCTAGTATTGCTTGACAACCGATGCTGGTGTGTTTATGTCTCCGTCACTTAGCAGTTCGGCAAAAGAGACCGATACAGTGAGTACAAGGCTTAGAAAGAATAAGTCCTGGGGTCGATTTTCTCGACTAAAGGTGGTGCTCCAGCATGGCCACAGTCAAATGATTGAAACAAGTAAAAGAGTAAGAGTATATATATATTTACGTCATCATCATTTAATGCCCATTCTCCATGCTGATATGGCTCAGCCAGTTTGACCTGAGCTAGTAAGCCAGAGAACTGCACCAAGCTCCAGTCGTCTGTTTTTGATTTCTATGGCTGGATGCCCTTCCTAATGCCAACCGCTTTACAGAGCGTACTGGGTGTCTTTTATGTATCACTAGCATGAATGCCCTTTTATATGTCATCAGCATGGGTGCCTTCCATGTACCACCAGCATGGGTGCCCTTTACATGTGACCAGCGTGGGTGTCTTATGTATCACTGACATTTTACATTCCACTGGCACAGGTACCTCTTATATGTCACCGGCACAGGTGCTTTTTACATGTCACCAACACTGGCCACGACTATGATTTCACTTAGCTGGAAATGTCTTCTCAAGCTTAACAAATAGCTTGAAGTCTTGGTCACTTGTCATCGCCTCTGTGAGACTCAACAAACCAAAGATCAATATTTCACCACCTTGTTCCATGTCTTCCTGGGTCTACCTCTTCCACAGGTTCCCTCAGATATACATATACATATTCCATTTCAGATATCAGAGAGTGTAGACTTTAGCAATTGTTTTTCTGTAGTAAAAATTACATACTCCAAACTAATTTATAAGAAACTTTTTTTAATTTTACTATCATCATCATCGTCGTTTAACATCCACTTTCCATGCTAGCATGGGTTGGACGATTTTGACTGAGGGCTGGCGAACCAGATGGCTGCACCAGGCTCCAATCTTGATATGGCAGAGTTTCTACAGCTGGATGCCCTTCCTACTATATATATAGATGTCACTTAAAATATTTACTGGGTGGAAAGCAGACATGCAAATGATGACAATGATGTGGTCAGCATTTCAATGTATTTTCTATTATTCAAGGTGGTGAGCTGGCAGAATCATTAGCACGACAGGTAAAATGCTTAGCAGCATTTCATCTGTCTTTACAAACTGAGTTCAAATTCCACCAAGGTTGACTTTACCTGTCATCCTTTCAGTGTCGATAAAATAAGTACCAGTTGAACACTGGAGTTGATGTAATTAAGTTACCCCTTCGACCAAACTTGCTGATTTTGTGCCAAAATTTGGAACCAGTTTATTTTCTACTAGTGCATGCATATACAGCTGCATGCATGCGCACATACACGCGAGTATTGTCCAAATCTCCGACCAATCACATACAGCTAGCTGGCATTCACTTGGCGTATCAAGTTTCGGGCATTTTCATTGGGTTTTGGATAGAAAATTCACAAAAAAGTCACTTCTATTGATTTTTTAAAAATGGCTTTGCGGGGTGACTGGGGAAATGTAAAGATGTGCACAACCACCCTTGGACGGTTTTGAATGACCATAGAAAGTGCGAGCCCTCTAACTGAAAAACTGTGGATTTGTATAAAGGACACACACACACACACAAACAGACATTTTGCCGTTCATATATATATAGAGAGATTACTATTATATCTACATATATGGACTGCATTTTATTGGGGTTTTTTTCTTTACAAAGGTAATTATCATAGGCCACCAATATCTGAAACAAGGGTGTGCTGCCAATACACGTGTGTATTTGTAATCTATTTCCTTTTCAGTTGATGTTTTTCGTATAACTAATCTTATTTTATGCATAACCTACAGCTTGCCAACATATGAAAGAGATTGTATAGAGCTGGAATTTATTCTTCCTATTAAAAAATAATATTGCTATATAAAAAAAAACAAGCAAAATTAAATATAAATAAATAAAATTTCTTAGTCAACATTGGTTAATTTCCTAGCTTTAGTAGTTTTTGACATATCAAGAAAGAAAACACAGAATCAATGAAAGAGACCAAGTGTGGTAAGTAATTTTATGGTGGTTGGATATGTAGGATAGTTGCAGGTAAGGAGGATAATTGAAAAGGTAAACAATAAAGCATAAAAGTGACTGTGCTGTAATGAAAGTGTAGATGAATGTTGTAAGGTAATGGGATCTGGTTAGAGACTTGGCTGAGAATTCATATGCCATGTCAACTACTCTTCCTTCTCAACTACTCCCACCCCTATATAATATGGGATAGCCACGTATCTTCCTCTAGAGCAAGAGACCTATTTTTCTATCATACTTCAGCCTTTCAACACCTGGCTTAAGTTACCTCTCTCACACACACAGCAACATGAGCTTTCCCTGCTTTTTTCTTCTCTTTCATTCTTGCAAGTCACTAGATAACCTGAATAGAGCCAGTGACATGGAAAAAAAGCTCCCAATACACACTACAATGTGGTTAGCATGAGGAAAGGCATCCAGTCGTAAAAACCATGTCAAAGCTGATACTGGCACTTGGCACAGCCCCAAAGCTCACTAGGTCCTACCAAACCATCCAACCCATGCGAGCATGGCAAAATGAACATTAAATGATGATTATGTTATCATCATTGTTCTTACATCCATTTTTTACCACAATGTTGGCTTGAATTGGATGAGGCTTATTGAGGCAATGTTCTACAAGACATGTAAACAAAAACAAAACATTAGTCTACCACTCTGTTTCTGTCATTTAATAGTAATAATTTCTAAAATAGACACAAAGTACTCGTGTTACTGATCCCAGAAAGACACAAAATACAAAGTCCACATCTGTAGGGTTTCAACTCAGAAAATATACTGAACTCAGAACTTAGCTTGATTATCTATACACTCTCAGAGTGGTTTGGCGTTAGGAAGGGCATCCAGCAGTAGAAACTACACCAGATCAAGATTGGAGCCTGGTGTGGCCATCTGATTCGCGAGCCCTCAGTCAAAATCGTCCAACCCATGCTAGCATGGAAAGCGGACATTAAACGATGATGATGATGATGATGATTGTCCAATGCTTTACAGTTTAGTCCACTGCCTTACATCTAATCCAGTTCTCAACCACTTA
>NC_043015.1:31273273-31460773 GCF_006345805.1 Octopus sinensis
GCACACATTCACACACCACACACACACACACACACACACACACACACACAGGTGCTTGGAAAAATTAGAAGTAGCTGCAGAGAAAAAATATCAAAAAACTAGAACAAGAAGCGATATCATGTTAGCTAGAAAATGAATTAGATACCTGGTACAGTTATCAAGGAGAGGAGCAGAGAAAAGGAGGTCTGCATCTGTTCTTGTGATGTGAGGATCAGAATCATGAGGTGTTTCTGATTGCTAAGTAGTTTTTCTGGAGAGAATTAAGACATTTGGGAGAAATGGATATGGAATAATAACAGCTAGCTGGCTTTTTACTGGTACTGAAATGAAGCGGCTTGGAAATACTGCTACAAGAGACTTTTGAATGCGGAGAATGTTTGGGGAGTGTCTTCCCTAGATAGACCCATAAGAGAAACTAGCCACTGTAGAGCAACTGTGAGCATGAAGGCAAGGAAGGCACCTGGTCTATCAGAAGTTTTTTTGGTTTTTTTTTTTTTTCCAGAAATTGATGATGTTAATGTTCCATTGAAATTGTCATGAGTCAACATCTGCAGAAAAGACATAAGTGACAGGAGATAGCAGCAGGCCAAAATTCTAGGCTTGAAGAATTGGACATAATGATTAGGGTGACAAAAGGGGAATTGAGCTCACCAAGAGTGATGAGAGATGAAGAGGCAAGTGAGTTGGAGATACTTTAAATGGTTATTCCAACTGGCTGCCAGGCAAATGGGAAGCAGTAATTGAAGTAGATGGTGAATATGCTCCAGAATAATCATTTAAAAATGTTTTTGTTAAATGTTATTGTTTTTGGTTGTATACTGTCAACTTAACGTGACAGTCCTGTAAAGGAATTACACCACTGCTGTTTAGCCCTAGGAAGCATCGACGCTTCCTGTCGGCCTTGACACATTTCCTGTCTCCTTATATATTTACGAAGGGGAGACAAACACCCCCAACAGCTAGGCCTGCATCTAGAGACATGCATGTTTCTGGGTCTTGCCCATCATCAGTTATTGTTTTTGTTGAATAAAATCTATTGAAAAAAGCTGCAATAATTATGCACCAAACTAATAATTGAATGGCAATAATCCAAGTGGTCCTTCTTTGGATGTGATTTAGAATGTCAGCATGTTTAGCATTAGTACCATCCTAAATGTGGGCACAGTACTCTGTTGAGGTCCTTACCTGAACCTTGGCCAGTCTCAGCTGCTGCTGCTGGGGTTGAAATATTTTCTTGCCTGACAGAAAAGAGTTAATCTTTGGGATGCACTAAAATGCTTTAAAAATGAAGAATGCAAGCTAATCCCTTACATAGTCACTCAGATTGTTCAAGAAGTAGTCTTACCCAATAAATGGTGCAACAGTATCACTGTTAAGGCGTCGAGCTGGCAGAAACGTTAGCACGCCAGTGCGTAACTGGTCCTTAATTTATTGACCCCGAAAGGATGAAAGGCAAAGTCAACCTCTGCAGAATTTGAACTCACAACATAACAACAGACGAAATACGGCTACGCATTTCACCCGGCGTGCTAACGTTTCTGCCAGCTCGCCGCCTTAAAGATTTGTCAACCTGTAAAAGGCTTTTCACAAGGTTCCATGGTCTATAATATGGCCATCACTAAGGTAGCTAGAAGTAGATGAATGGCTTGTGGAGGCAGTACAAACCATGTACAGAGATACCATCAGCAAAATGAGTCAGCAATAAGTACAGCAGTGAATTTAATATACATGTGTGATTCCACAGGAATCAATTCTCAGCCTCCTCCTGTTTATCATAGCCTCCAGGCTATAACAGAGAGTTAAATACCTGTTGTCCGTTGCATCTCCTATCTGATAATGACCCAGAAAACATTGACAGACAATAAATGTAGGCTGTGCAAGACAAAGACTGGAGACTTCAACCACATTATTGCCAGCTGTGAGAGGATGTCTTCCAGATACTGTCTTCCCATGAGGCATGATGCAGTGGCCAGAACATCCTGGAACAAGACGATAAAAACGAATACACCGAATACACAGGAGTGGCTGTGTGGTAAGTAGCTTGCTAACCAACCACATGGTTCCGGGTTCAGTCCCACTGCGTGGCATCTTGGGCAAGTGTCTTCTGCTATAGCCTCGGGCCGACCAAAGCCTTGTGAGTGGATTTGGTAGACAAAAACTGGAAGAAACCTGTCATATATATGTATATATATATATATATATATATATATATATATATATATATATATATATATATATATATGTGCATGTGTGTGGGTTTGTGTGTCTGTGTTTGTCCCCCTAGCATTGCTTGACAACCGATGCTGGTGTATTTACGTCCCCGTCACTTAGCGGTTCGGCAAAAGAGACCGATAGAATAAGTACTGGGCTTACAAAGAATAAGTCCCGGGGTCGATTTGCTCGACTAAAGGCGGTGCTCCAGCATGGCCGCAGTGAAATGACTGAAACAAGTAAAAGAGTAAAAGAGTAAAGAGTACATCTAAAGATGAAATTGACCACATTAAGACTGATTGGTCAAAACTGATTGGTGGAAGTTAAAAATTGAAATAGCCACAAAGTTAAAACACAACCAGCCACATATTGTTGCGTGTGAAAAGCTATGTTCTGTTGTGGAAATCAGCTGCCCTCTGGACACCAATGTGGTGAGAAAAATACAAGGGAAAGAGGACATCTATGGACCATTGATAAGGGGTTTGCAAATTCAGTACCTAAGAAATGCTTTCAGCTTCATATTATCATTGGAGCAACAGGATACATACTAGCCCATCTGGAGCAAGGTATGACTGAAGTTGGGATCTTAGGGAGAGAATGCAAGTCCTTAGTTCATAAACCACAAATGATCACAATATCTGGGACTATAAAAATCTTCAAGACCTTATTAAGATTTAGAGAGTACGGTGGTTAAAACAAGACACCTTCCTTCACAACCTTGCTGCTAAGTAGGTGGCCAGTCAAAATTTATTCTAAATTAAAAAGAGAAAAAGAACATATATACATATGTATGTACATACTTACATACATACATAATAGGCTTCCACACAGTTTCCATCAACCAAATTCACTCACAAGGCATTGATCATCCTGCGGATATAGTAGAAGGCATATGCGCAATGTGCCATGCAGTAGGACTGAACCCGCAATCACATAATTGCAAAGGGAGCTTCTTAACCACACAGCCATGCCTGCCATAAACAACGTTACATTAATTTAGCATTAATATCTTTAGAATCAACATGAAGGAAAGTAAATGTAGCAAAAGCAATGAGAAATATGTTGAAGAATTTTTCAACCCCAAAAAACCAATTTCCTAACTGGAATCCTTAAATTTCTCTCTTGGAATCCTGCATATGATTAAACATAAAGAACTGAATGAATAAATAATTAAATAAATAAATAAATAAATAAATGAATAAATAAAACAAGGGTAGGCTGCAGGGTGTAGGGGGGGGGAGCCAGAAAACTTTATCTATTCAGTAGGGATCAGTACACACCCAATCACTCATACCATCATCACCATCACCACCACCACACATCATCCTTCATCTCACACACCTCCCAAACAGAATAATGGCAAATTTTTTTTCCGTGATTCATTACTATTATCTCTCTTTTCAATCTCGGCTCTTAACCCCCACCCCACCCCACCCTGCCCTCCACCCACCTTACCTTCCATCTTGATCAAAAGATTCTCCACAGAAAATACTGCCCCCTCCCATCCACCCCACCGCCGCCATGGACACACCTACCGAAAGAGAAAGGAAAGAATATAAGAGAGAATGGATCTAATCACTCTTTTACACACATAAACTCTCTCTCTCTCTCTCTCTCTCTCTCTCTCTCTCTCTCTCTCTCTCTCTCTCACACACACACACACACACACATGCACACACATACGCACACACACACACACATGCACACACACACACACACATGCACACACACACACACACACACACACACACACATGCACACACACCCATACATTGTCACTTGAAACAACAATAGGGACTGATTTTACTACCATTAAAATACTGCTGCCTCCCTCTTTCTTGGTTTCCCTCTCTTCTCTCTCCCTCATTCCCTTTCTCCCCCCCCCCACACACCCATAAAAGCACTTCAATCTGTTGTAGAAAGATAGCATGCTTGGCGGGGGGGGGTCTGTGGCACTGCATAGAGAGTAGTAGTGGCGGTGGTGGGGGGGGGGTCAAAATACATTATGTATCCAATTGTATGGTGGGGTGGGGTGGAGTGGTTTTGACAGAGTTGGTGATGCTAATGGTCTTGGTAGTAGATTTCAGGTAAATGGTAATTAGATTTGCACAGGTGAATCATATAAACCATTAGATTCTTCCCAGTTGCTATCTTTCCACCCCTCTCTCTTTCTATTCTGTATGTCTCTCTCCTTCCCTCTCTCCCTCCCTCCTTTCTCTCCATCTATACTTCTCCCTCTCTATCCCCATTTTATTGAAACTCCGATGACCAAACAGCCCCCAACTGGCTCAATAAACTTTAAGGTTTGCTTGCAATCATAATAATAATGGTTTCAAACTTTGCCACAGGGGCAGCAATTTTGCAGGAGGGGAATGAGTCGATTACATCGAAACCTACAGTGTTCAACTGGTACTTAATTTATTGATTCCAAAAGAATGAAAGGCAAAGTGGACCTCAACAGAATTTGTTGTGTGGGAAAAGATATGTTGTGACATGTGGTATACTGTGCACCTGTTCTGACATGTGGTATACTGTGCACCTGTTCTGACATGTGGTATACTGTGCACCTGTTCTGACATGTGGTATTCTGTGCACCTGTTCAGGCAACGTTGATTTGATGGAGTGTGGGGGTTAATGTATGGCATATACATTTCATCTCTATAAATAAATCCTTTGTTAAAGCTGAATGCTCATATGTTGTCTTTGATGGGAGAGTCCATCAAATATATATATATATACACGTATACAAATAAGAAAATGGAGGAACAGATTCCTTTCAATCATCGACTTACAGATAATACCAATTCATATTATTTATTAACTACTTAAATAGGAACATCCAAATCCAACAGAATAGAACAATATACATCAATAAGTAAGATAATACCATAAAAATAATACACATAAAATGGATCTTACAGCTGTTTCAGCCTGTAGATAAAGGTATCTCATTGTGCCTATATTAGTCAGATGTATTGAGGTAATATGCAGTTAAAAATGAGTTACTTATATATATATATTTCAAGGTCTCGTCAGAGATTATAAAGTACAATCCCTATCATAACCCCTATCTCACTTTCTATATATATATATATATATAATCAAAATAAGCAACAAGGATATCCAAGGTAGAGTAGTACAATTGTTTCATGCTACTTCATTTTATTAGACACTGAAACAATTGTACTACTCTACCTTGGATATCCTTGTTGCTTATTTTGATTATAATCACCCATTTGATTTATATGGATAATACCATACAAAATTCTGGTGCCTTTAACTTAAGTACCATATTCATCTGAATCTAAATTTTGCTGAACTTATATATATATATAGGCACAGTGTGGATGTATGGTAAGAAACTTGCTACTGTGCGGCACCTTGGACAGGTGTCTTCAACTGTAGCCTTGGACTGACCAAAGCCTTGTGAGTTGATTTGGTAGACGGAAACTGAAAGAAGTCCATCGTATGTGTGTGTGTGTGGTGTGTGTGTGTGTGTGTGTGTGTGTGTGTGTGTGTGTGTGAGTGTGTGTGTGTGATTGCATGTGTGTCTATATTTGTCCCCCAACCATCACTTGACAGCTGATATTGGTGTGTTTACATCCCCATAACTTAGTGGTTCAACAAATGAGGATAAGTCCTGCGGTCGATTTGTTCAACTAAAAGTGGTGCTCCAGCATGGCTGCGGTTGAATGACTGAAACAAGTAAAAGAATAAAAGAATAATATATATATATATATATATATATATATATATATATATATATATATATATATATATATACACATACACACATATCATATATATGTGTACATTTATACACATACACACATGTATACACCATACGTGTGTATGTGTGTTTATATATGTATATTTATGTATATTAATGTAAGTATGTATGCATGAAATTTCTAATGGAACAACACTAAAATTGTAAATATCAAGAAAAGGAGAAATCTGTTTTAAGCAGTAAAAAATTTTTTCATATCAATAATAATCACTCTGGCCTTGTTTTTGGATCAATTCCAGATTCTTGCTCCGAGCAACCGAAATATTTCCATATCACCACTGAGAAAGAACTACGCATAGTTTTGTCTCTTTGCTGTCCCTTATTTCAATATACCATTGCCCCCACCCACCCCCACCCCCTGCCCAAATGAAAGGGCAAAAGGTTTGAGAAAGGAGGAAGGTGGTCGTCGCATCTTTCTTTGTGTTCGTCATTTGAAACAGAGAGAAAATAATGATTATAATAGAAAATTCCTGAAGTTGTTCTGGGAGTCTTGCTAAAGACATGTTGTTTACTTGTTCTCCCTTTCTCTGTCTTCTTCTGTTTCCCTGTCTCTCTCTCTCTCTCTCTGTCTCCCTGTCTCTCTCTCTGTTTCCCTGTCTCTCTCTCTCTCTGTCTCTGTGTCTCTCTGTCTCCCTGTCTCTCTCTCTCTCTCTATCTCCCTGTTTCTCTCTCTCTGTCTTCCTATCTCTTTCTGTCTATCTCTCTCTGTTTCCCTATCGCTCTCTCTGTCTCCCTGTCTCTCTCTCTCTCTCTCTATCTCCCTGTTTCTCTCTCTCTGTCTTCCTATCTCTTTCTGTCTATCTCTCTCTGTTTCCCTATCGCTCTCTCTGTCTCCCTGTCTCTCTCTCTCTGTCTCCCTGTCTCTCTCTCTCTGTCTTCCTATCTCTTTCTGTCTATCTCTCTCTATCTCCCTGTCTCTCTCTCTCTCTGTCTCCCTGTCTCTCTTTCTGTCTCCCTCTCTCTCTCTGTCTCCCTATCTCTTTCTGTCTCCCTGTCTCTCTCTCTCTCTCTGTCACCCTGTCTCTTTCTGTCTCTCTCTCTCTCGCTCTCACTTTATGTCTTTGTCTTTCGGTATTATCCTATCTCTCTCCCCATCTCTCTCACTCCTCTTTTCTCTTTCTCTCCCTAAATCTTTCTTTACAATTCTCTCTCTCTCTCTCTCTCTCTCTCTCTCTCTAACTTCTCTTTCTCATCTCCAACTTTTCATTATATCTCCCCCACCCCGCTCTCTCTACAGGGGGAAGCCAAGAACAGCGCTAATAATTCCAATTAGTTATAAGCTGTTTATCAAAATTGTCTACTGGTGTTCATCACACAGAAAGAACCACCAATATAAAATGCCATGAGCTCAGGCACTGATTTTATCCGTTTCCATGTCAGTGTTTTTACTGGCAATGTGTATAAAATAATCTGTTTCCCTTCTCTGAAGGACAAACATGAGCAGAAACTCCTACTAAGACAGCAATACTGTAAATCCTCGAGTATAATCCGCATTTTTTTCTCAAAATTTAAAGGTCAAAATCCCTAGTGCATACTATATATGAGGTTAAAAATGAAAAATATTTTCTAAGCAATGTCGCATAGGCACAGGAGTGGCTGTGTGGTAAGTAGCTTGCTTACCAACCACATGGTTCCGGGTTCAGTCCCACTGAGTGGCATCTTGGGCAAGTGTCTTCTGCTATAGCCTTGGGCCGACCAATGCCTTGTGAATGGATTTGGTAGACAGAAACTGAAAGAAGCCTGTCGTATTTATGTATATATATATATATGTATGTGTGTGTTTGTGTGTCTGTGTTTGTCCCCCTAGCATTGCTTGACAACCGACGCTGGTGTGTTTACGTCCCCATCACTTAACAGTTCGGCAAAAGAGACCGATAGAATAAGTCCCGGGGTCGATTTGCTCGACTAAAGGCGGTGCTCCAGCATGGCCGCAGTCAAATGACTGAAACAAGTAAAAATAAAAAAAGAAAAAGAAAAATGTCCGAGTCTCTTACAATTGATTCGTCCTCTCCTTTCTTGTTGAAGAAATACGGAGGTTACGGTTGAAGTTCTCAATATCGGTTTTTAGTTCTACGAGATTCGGAGTAGGTGTCAGGGTAAAATTGAAACCTTTTAGTAAGAAACTCATTTCATTTTCATTGAGGTCTTCTATTTGCTAAGTTTATAATTTTGGGGTTTATGTGTTTTGTGGGTTCATTAGGAACTTCTGTTGTATTGGGTCTGGAGCATGGTTGTCGCATTTTCTCCCTAAAAAAAGGGTTGTGTCATGATGTCTCCAATTTCTATTTCTGGGGTTCCCGCTTCCTTGTGATTGAGGGAACAGTTCATGTCTGTATATATTTCATTGTTCATAGACGTTGTCTTCTTCCCATCTACGTTTGTTGCGCCATGTGGGATTGGTCTTCATAGGCTCAGGAGTGGCTGTGTGGTAAGTAGCTTGCTAACCAACCACATGGTTCCGGGTTCATTCCCACTGCGTGGCACCTTGGGCAAGTGTCTTCTACTATAGCCTCGGGCCAACCAAATCCTTGTGAGTGGATTTGGTAGACGAAAACTGAAAGAAGCCCGTCGTATATATGTATATATATATGTGTGTGCGTGTATGTTTGTGTGTCTGTGTTTGTCCCTCCTAGCATTGCTTGACAACCGATGCTGGTGTGTTTACGTCCCCGTTACTTAGCGGTTCAGCAAAAGAGACCGATAGAATAAGTACTGGGCTTACAAAAGAATAAGTCCCGGGGTCAAGTTGCTCAATCAAAGGCGGTGCTCCAGCATGGCCGCAGTCAACTGACTGAAACAAGTAAAAGAGTATATATCGTGGGTTTCCTGAGTTCTCATCATGATTTATATTATAGTCTCTGTGTTGTTTGTTCCTCATTTGTCTTTCATCTCATGTGTTCATCCATCTAGGTCGTCCAGTATCATGGGCTAATGGTTGTCTGTATTTTGCTTGTCTTACTTATGAAGGGATATATAAAAAAACATCCTGGAAACAGCTGTAAGACCTATTTATAAATGTTCTGAAATCTTTCACAGCCTTGGATTTTTATCTCATTCTGTTAATTTTTTTTATATATACACATGCTGATATATGACCTACATTGGACTCCGAACCTGGAGCTTAACTATAGTCTGTCCATAGCACTTACTCAGCATTACCTGACACCTTTGGGTCATCTTGACACTATTACCTCACATAACCTATACATACACATATATATATATATATATATATGATGGCCATCCACTCGTGGCCAAGGAAGACCATTGCCGACCTTCAGGAACATTGTGCGCTCTAGGACTAACTTATATTTTGCATTTGTGGCTCTGTTGGTGGCTATTGAGCCCTGTTCTTGACAAGCATACACGACTGCAAGACCAAGCTTTCCCCATTCATATATATATACACACACACACACTCACACACATATATACATGCACATGCACATATATATATATTTACATATACATATATACACACATATATTGTATGTGCCTATATGGACATGTGTGTTTACGTATATATCATATATATATATATATATGTGAGTGTGTGCTTGGTTTTATTGTCCATAGGTGACAATAACTTAGCACAATTAACAAATATACCACACCCTTCGTTTCATTGTTGACTCGAGGTTTGAATGAAACAGTATAGCTCTCACTTTTACACACACACACACACACACACACATACACACCATGCAGACGTACACACACATACGCACACCTAAACACAAACACCCACACACGCATAAATGCAAACATATTCACTAATGCACATACGTTTCCTGAAAGAGATGGAGTGGTGGGGGGGGGTACGATTAGATTGTACAATTATAGGAGAACAGCAATAGCTGATCTTGCTTTCCATATATAGAAGTACATTTCCCTGGTAGGTATTTTTTGTTATATTTTTTGTTCTATATATTTTATTTTTTTATTTAAACTCCTGACAAAAGAGAAAGAGAGAAAAAAGAGAAAGAGAAAGAGAGAGAGAGAGAGAGAGAGAGAGAGAGAGAGAGAGACTTAGCAACCAATGAAAAAAATTTATGACATCAAGATATAATTCAAATATTTGAGCAATAAAATATGGCCATGTTAAGATTTTTCACAATCTTTTTTTTTTTTACTTCCTGATATCTTTTGTTTTTCAGTCATTAAATCTGGTACACTTACTGAAGAAATCTCCTTGAAAATGAGTGAATGATTCTTGCCATGTTGAAATAACACAAAGGAGCCATTCGATTTTATAGTTTTCTATTGTCATGAGAGCTATAATATAAAAGTAGACCTTCAGACTTCAAGCAAGCTGTGTTTGCTTACAACTTGGTTTCAATTCCCAGTTGGACCCACTTGACTTCTTGTCCATAGTCAGTACCAATGCCATTAGGAAAATCATAAACGTCACCCCTTATTACCCTGCCCTTATAAATTTGAATGGTCTCTCGTCTTCTCTCTCTTCTTGTCTTTCTCCAGCTCTTTCTCTTTTCCCTTCTCTCTCCCTCTTCCCTATCTTTCTTCCCATTTATACCCCTTTTCTCTGTAAAAATCCTTTCTCGTTCATACATCAATAAAATCATTCAGCAAAAATAATAAAGATAAAAATTAAAAATTACGGAGTGTACTAGGTGTATTTTATCAGGGTATTGACTCAACAAGATTAAAGGCTCCTTTTGACTTACGACTTCCACTCATTCAGAAACCTCTTTACAGAATGTACCAAGTGTATATCATCATGGGACCAGCACTAATGATAAGGTTAAAGGGTTCATATGACCCTTACATTTTCAACAACCTTAGCAATGTCATCATCGTTTAACGTCCGTTTTCCATGCTAGCACGAGGTGGACGGTTCGACCGGGGTCTAGGAACCAGTAGGCTGTACCAGGCTCCAGTCTGATCTGGCAGTGTTTCTACAGCTGGATGCCCTTCCTAACGCCAACCACTCCGTGAGTGTAATGGGTGCTTTTTACATGCCACTGGCACAGTTGCCAGGGGAGGCTGGCAACGGCCATGATCGGTTGGTGCTTTTTACGTGCCACGGTATGGAAGCCAGTCAAGGTGGCGCTGGCATCAGTCATGTATGGATGGTGCTTTTTACGTGCCACAGGCACAGGTGCCAAGGGAGGCTGGCAATGGCCACGATCAGTTGGTGATTTTTACGTGCCACCAACACGGAAGCTAGTCAAAGCGGTGCTGAAATCAAAATCATAACTGTGTAAAACGATTTTTGTCCTTGGGTAGTAACTGTTATTTCCCATCTGCTGACCCTTAGAAAGAATGAAAAATGGTTAATATTTCCTTCTAACTTTGCTTTTGTTACATTTATGCAAGCCTCAAAGAATCCCTGTTAATACATGACTATGATGCTCTCTCACAACTCCTGCTCATGATCAGAGATGCACATGTTGTCAGCCACTAAAGGACATGCTCAAGTGATTAAGGTCAAACAACCATCAAGCAAATCTGTGATATGGAGCAGAATATTTGGTATAATGATATTTCTGCATCAGCAATTCAATACTGCATATGTCTGAAATGTAATGGAAAAATAGGTCAGTTTCAAAACATACAAAAGCAAAGTTTGAAGGAAAGAGTAGTCATTTCCATTGATTTTTAGATAGAAGCAAATAGGAAATAACACTTACTAACCTAAGACAAAAAAAATTCTATTTTGTTATGCAGTGCTCCAGCATGGCAGTAGTCAAATGACTGAAGCAAGTAAAAGAGTGTAATCAAAGTATTTAATAGAATGAAACTTGTTTCAACACTCTCAGAATGAAACTGAAGACACATCTTTTATATTTTACTTGTTTCAGTCATTGGACTGCAGCCATGATGGTACACCTCCTTGAAGGATTTTTAATCAAACAAGTTAACAATACTACTTATTTTTAAGTCTGGTACACTTATTCTGTCAGTCTCTTTTGTTGAACCATTTTAGATACATAAACAAAAACCAGTTGTTAAGTAGTGAAGGTGGGAACAAACACAAATACAAGTACAACACACACACACACAGATATAAACATAGATGATGATCACTGTCCAATTGTAATTGAAGAATACTATCACTGACCATTGCTCAGGCAAAATGCTTGCAGTGCCTGTGCATGAGATTAATGCACCAGCAGTCAGCTTCATCTGGGTTCATGCCTGTGGTTTGCATGCTCACCACAGCACCTTCCTACTCAACTGGCCATTGGATAGTTTCTTCACCAGTGGTTGTACAACCTGAAATTTTAGGTCTAATAAAATTTGCACAGCACCTCACAGACCCTCTTCACCCTACTAACATGATCCTGAAACAAGCCAGGACAAGGTACCCTGTGCTAATATGGTTCACAGATTCAGGAATGTGGGAGTGCAATGATCACAAGTGCAAGCAAAAGATCCCCAAAATGTTCAATGCCACTCCCTGCATATCTGGTTTGATATCAGTGTGACCTTCTCCTTGAGACATGCTTTAACAAAAGCTAAAGGGTACCTCACTCCCAGTGGTCTTCCAGCACACTGGACACTAACACAGGATTTCAGAGGGCCCATGCTATTGCTAGATAGTATCCTCGCCACTGATGTTATCCAAGAGAAAGACAAAGACCAATACAGCTTGGTACCAGTGACTTTGCAACTCATTTTTACAAATGAATGAACTGGAACAACATAAAATAAAGTGTCTTGCTTAAGAACACAACACACAGCCTGGTCTGGGAATCAAACTCACTACCTCAAGATTGTGTGCCCAATGCTCTAACCACTGAGCCATGTGCCTTCACATGGTTTTTACATTTGAATGAAACTAAATCAACATATTTTTCGTCTATCACTTCAAGCTTCAGCTTCAATGTTTTAACCCTTTCGTTACTCTATTTATTTTGAGATGTTCTGTGTTTCTTTCAATTACTTTAAATATAGCAAAGAATTTAGTAAAATCACTTGGTTATCATTCAGCTAGTGTTAGGAACATAAATTGTGACTAAGGTTTGGTGGATGATTTTAATTCAAACTTATGAAAACAAGACATTTGTACTCAGAGCCAGGGCTGGTTGGTAATGAAAGGGTTAAAGGCTCCACAAGATTCAATTAATTTAGAATATTGTCACTTCTGTGCCTGCATTTTCCCTGCAAGAATATATTTTTATCTTCTATATTTTACTTGTTCCATTCATTTGCCATATGGCAGCATCTTCATCAGGATGTGCCATTCCTTCAACCCAGGTCAATCACAAATGAGCAGAGTTATGGTTGAAGGCAGTCCAGCCATAACCCATCCTGTCTTTTTAAAAAGGAGTAGGACTACATTATCCACCACAAGGCCCACTCCCTTGTTCAGGCTTGATGGCTTGTGCACTTCAATAAGCCTGGACCCTATCCCAGCAGAGTGCAAGCTTCTGATAGAGTTGAACAGATCAAAGGGTAGAGGCCAGACTAACATGAATCACCGCCTCCCAGATGTGAAAGGGATTTGCAAGGGGCCAACATCCCTACCTAGAAAAAAAGCAAAGTTACTGAAGCCTTGATGACAATTCAAAACCAACAAGACCCGAGAGAGGACAGTGAAGAAAAGTTGTGTGAAGTACTAAAACAAACTAGTGAGGACTACATTACCAAATGTGTCCTTTACTGAAAATTATAACATGTGATTTAATGGAGATTTGGTTACTATTTTTTTCCAGATTGATTGATCACAAAGAAGATCTCTTGTGTCATTATTATTAACTGCATTTTTCTAACAAGTTGAGTAACTACATAGAACGCACCAAATGTCATTCAGATATTTTACAATGTCACGCGTGATTAATAGTGGTTGTCAAATGACTCACCAACAAGGTGCCAATTATTTCAAATTTTTCCTGGTTTGCCATGTCGAATCGCAGCCAAATGAATTATTGTTATCTCAACCCTTAAATATCTGACCACATTATAGTTCTTGTTAAGTTGGCTCACCAACCAACCAGTATTTATTTTTTATCTTTCATTTGTTTTAGTTATTGGGCTGCAGACAGGATGAAACTCTACCTTGAAGGATTTTTTGTTAAAGTGACTCCAGTACCTATTTTTAGATTGAGTACTTTTTCTATTATTCTCATTGAACTGCTATGTTACAGCAATGTAAACAAACCAACAATTGTAGTCAAGTGGTGGTGGTTGGGGTGGTGATGGGGAGACAAACATGGACATAATGACATATGTACACATATCTATCTATCTATCTTTCTATATAAAGTTAATCCAAACAAGAAAGCACAAAAAACACAACAACGCGAGGACGTGGAACAAATATACTATTATTGGACGCTCAGGAAAGAAGGAAAGAAGGAGGGTTTAACATTTCGAGTGGAGCTCTTCGTTGGAAACATAGGAGAAGGAAAGATCCAGAGAAGGGAAGGCAGAGGAAAAAAAATCGCCAACGGTACACACGAGGTCTTTCTATATATGTGGAAAGAAATATATGTATGTAGGTGCAGAAGTGGCTATGTGGTAAGTAGCTTGCTTACCAGCCACATGGTTCCGGGTTCAGTCCCACTGTGTGGCATCTTGGGCAAGTATCATCTACTATAGCCTCGGGCCGATCAAAGCCTTGTGAGTGGATTTGGTAGACGGAAACTGAAAGAAGCCTGTCGTATATATGTATATATATATATGTGTGTGTATATGTTTGTGTGTCTGTGTTTGTCCCCCCAACATTGCTTGACAACTGATGGTGGTGTGTTTATGTCCCCATAATTTAGCGGTTCAGCAAAAGAGACTGATAGAATAAGTACTAGGCTTACAAAGAATAAGTCCTGGGGTCGATTTGCTTGACTAAAGGCGGTGCTCCAGCATGGCCACAGTCAAATGACTGAAACAAATAAAAGAGTATGTATGTGTGTATGCATGTATGTATGTATATATTGCATATAGCTGCCTACATTGTTTTGTAATTTTCACAAGAGCATTTCGCTAACTCAGCTACAGATTTATGCGGTATATACTGACAGTCTTGATTTAGCCAAACCATTCGGTGATGGAGTAGTCACTGCTGACGAGCTTGCGATTTTACAGGTGAAACTTGTCTAGTCCAGTGATCTAGCTTCACCTATGAGTTAGTTATCTCCCCTGTCAGTATATGAAAATGTACCTCCGAGAAGTTCTACTCACAATTTTTAAAGAATAAGTAATAACACATATGCACAGCTTCTTAACAATACCATTACACCAACATAGAGGAGGGCTGCTCCTCAAACTTATGATAGTGTTTACCATGAGGCCAGAGATATAGGGATTAAACCAGGCATAGAAGATAGGGTAGAGACACTTGCAAAGAAAGAGGCCCTCATAACAATCAAGGATCATAAATCACACTTGGCCTCTAACCCCATGTGCTGGTTGATAAAACCTGCAAAGTCTGAGATCGAACAGGTGAGCCAATGGCTAATCAGGAAGATCAGCAATAGTGTTCAAAATACCTCTGACTTTGCCCTGAGGTCATTACATGGTTTAAAACCAATAGTAGAATGGGTTGAGCCAAGTTTACCCAATTTGATATAGTGGATTTCTACCCATCTATATCAAAGGAGCTCCTTTTTAAGGTACTGGACCTTGCAAGGGCTTATACTGAAGTCAGTGACAAGTACATACACACTATCATGCACACTAGAAGAACCCTACTCTTCAGTAAGGGGTTGGCCTAGGCCAAGCGAACTGACCCAGCAGGCTCTTTCAACATTGCAATGGGTGTCTTCGACAGTGCTGAGGTGTGTGAGCTTGTCGGTTTCTTCATCCTAACTGTATTCAAAAGGAAATTCCCTTCAACTCACTTTGGCCTCTTACAGGGATGACACGCAGGTAATATCAAGAGGGGTAAATGGCCATATGCTGAGTAGGCTTAGAAAAGCCCTCACCAGCACCATGAACTCCCTTACACTGAAGATCACAATAGAAACCAACCTGAAAATGGTGGATTTCCTTGATGTGATCCTGGACTTGGAGTCAGGTGTCTATAAACCCTTCAGGAAGCCAAATGAGAAGCTATCATACATTAACACAGGTTCCTGTCATACATCCATAGTATTGAAGAACCTGATAAAGTGTGCCAGCTGAAGAATTTCCAGTTAATCTTCAAGCAAAGAGATTTTTTATACTGCTATCCTGTACTACAATGAGGCTCTGGCTGCTAGCGGTTTCAGGGACAGGATTAGTTGTCAGAACCTAACCCTTCCAAGAGAAGTGACACCAAAAAGTGTTGTGGTTCACATCACCCTTTCCTTTAAATGTTAAAAGCCAAGCAGGTAAGATTTGTCTTAGCTTAGTTGATAAGCACTTCCCCTGTACAAATAGATTCAACAAAATATTCAATAAACAATACTGTGAGAATCACCTTTAGCTGTGCACTGAATGTAAAAAAGATTTTAGAAAGTAGGCCCACACCCAAGACAGAGGCAGGATGCTCATGTAGAGAAAACACAACGTGTCCACTGAGCAGCCACTGTAACATGGAGTCTGTTGTATATGAGGCAGAGGTAACACCCATAGGACCTAATGGGCAACCAAACGTGCAAAAGCATGTAGGAGTAACTGAAGGCTCTTTCAGAATCCACTTTAATAACCACAAGTCCTCCTTTAATATCCCAGAGAGATGAAACACCACAAACTTGGCCAAGTACATTTGGTCTCTGAAAGAAAGCATCACCAAGTACAACACAAAGAGGAAAATTGTAACTATACTTCAATAACAGCAGGAAGTGCAGGTTATGCCTGGCTGAGAAAAGAGCAATTTTAAAGAGCACCCGGGTGTCTACCTGAATGGTAACAGTGAAGTATTTAATCCTTGCCCACATGAAAGGAAGCACATCCTATCATACCTGGCTACCCCATCATGACTACAATCACCAGTCCCCCAACCTGGACTCTTCACCAATACTCTGGAAGCCAGCAAAGAGTTTGACCAAAGCATTCACCAACGCACCCACATACAAACATGCATGCCCCAACATGGTGGACACCTACTAACTAGACCGTTTCCCACCACCTTCAATATAAACTTTCCCATACACACTGTACCCCTACACACATAAAGCCCCCACAACCTTAACCAATACAGAAAGAAAACACACTAGCAAGCACAGTAATAGATGCCTACACCCCCTGCAAAAGTTATACATACGGTACCAGTACACATATCCCATTCCCACAAGAATACCAGCCTGAGAGATACACACAATTCCCACAAACACTCCATGATAGCTCTTAGCATAACCAACCCAGTGGCGACGTCTCGGTATCAAGGGACATAACTCTTAACTAAATCCCCTACTTGGTTCATATCATTTTATCACAGCAACCCGAAACTGGATGTGTCCTTTGACCTCTAACAATAAGAGAGCAGTCGCCATATTTCATTCCATATTGGCTGCCTCTGATGAGAGCGTAGGGTTATAGAATCAGATTGTTAGCTAGCACCCCATTGTGCCCTTAGCACGAAACTGATTGGTAACATCAGTTGTGATGGATATATAATATTGTACACTTTGGATAATATATATGTGTGTGTGTGTATTATATATATAAACTCTCATCCCCCATAAATCCACTCTTTTCGATTTAAAAAAAAGAGTTTAAAATACGTAGAGTCCGAATTTTTTGCTTAATATCCAGCAACGGACCACCCTAGGGTGCATCATCATTCCATTAAATGTTTTTTTGAGGAGAAAAATATTTTAAAATATCAAAACATTTCAGAGTGACGAAGAAATGAGGAAGGTATCTGGTAGTCATGAGATGTGCTGAAAACAACTAAATCGCTTAAAATCACACACATACACCCTTTAAAAAATTTTTTTTATTAGTATAAACGTGTGAATTCCCGTTTAGAGAACACAAATGCGCAAAACTTTTCTGAAATTTTCGAAAAAAAAAAAGTTATTAGGAGTTTGTTTGGGTTACTTAAACCAGAATTCCGCCAGAACAAGACTTGGATTGTTTCAAAGCAACCCAAATATTTCCTCACGATTTATCTTAACCAAATGTACTTGAACCGAACTAAGAAAAACTGCAAGCAAATTTTCCTTTCCTTTTAAATATTAGGTGGGGGTATGAAAATCACTAAAGACAGGATATTAAAAGTAATTCAAGGGAGGTAACGTCAGATCTAGTTATAAAAAGTTACTTCCCAAAGCAAGTAACGGCATCGAAATTTCAAGTTACCAGCAAACCACAAAATTTGCACCTCGTTCACATTAACGTTTGCAGTTTCTTTTCTTTACAACCCCACCTTCAACTGACACCCATATACACATACATACATACACCCACACACACACACATATATATATATATATACATACATACATACATGCATGCGGTGGTTGTGGTGTACCTGTTGATGTGTGAAAAAACGAATTGCAGCCTTATATTTGATACACATATATTAATCTTGGCTGTGAAAATAGACATCCACCCATAAACCACATTAATTTTAGCAACTTGGAAAGAAGATGAAAATGTTTCAGATTTCAGTGAATCCAAAATTACTTTCCACTCTACTGCTAAGAATAGTTGACGAAAAGGCCAACTACCACAGGACATCATCATCATCATCATAATCATCACTGTCGTCGTGTTTGTTACCATTTGAAGTCTATTTTCTATGCTGGCATGGGTTGGGGGAAATAATTTCTTATTTGGAATTACAGTCTGTATAGATGTATTGGAAGACTACATTCTCTCATTCTATTCTGGTGAAGTTTCTATGGCTAGGTGCCCTTCTAAATGCAACATGTTTCAGAGTGTATCATGGCTTAAGCACTGAAGAGATTGTTGTCCTCAGCCAGACTAAAATGTCCTCTCTCCCTTATGTTGTCTCCTGTCATTCATCAATAGCTTTACAGAGAATACAGGATACATTTTATTGTAATATCAGCATAAGAGAGATTTCCTTGTCCCCAGCTAGACTAAAGAGTCTTCTCTCTCTTATCTTTGTCTGTTCAGACAAATGTCATCATCATCATCATGGTTTAACATCCACTTTCCAAGCTGGCATGGGTTGGATGATTTGACTGAGGGCTGGCGAACCAGATGGCTGCACCAGACTCCAATCTTGATCTGTCAGAGTTTCTACAGCTGGATGCCCTTCCTAATGCCAACCACTCTGAGAGTGTAGTGGGTGCTTTTACATGCCACTGGCACGAGGACCAGTCAGGCGGTACTGGCAACGGCCACGCTCAAATGGTGCAATTTATGTGCCACCTGCACAGGAGCCAGTTCAGCGACACTGGCAGACCAAAAATAAGAATTAAGAGAGAATATGAATGTAATGGGAGAAACAGAATGCAAAAAGCACAAGGGTGGTAGGAGTGGGAGTAAGGGAAGAGATAAGGTGATAAGTTCAGGATATATAATCCCAGATTATCTCACATAAAATAACATATTATCATCACCACCACCAGCATTTTTATCATCACTTTACATGCTGGCTCACGTTGGATATATTAGTATCAACACAACATCACTCCACCTGTTTCGACCCTTCATCGGCCCCTCTCTTGAGACTCAGCCCTCACCATTCCTGCCTATAAAAACCTCTTTGACATTCCTCTTCCTTAGGCTCCTTCTTCATGCATTGCTTGGCATTTTACCCAGTTGTCATTCTTTTAATATGCATCATACGTTGATACCATGACAGTTTTTTTTTCTCTTTTACTCTACAACTAATATCTCTGATGCATAGTTTTCCTCCCAGCAAGTTGTGGTCTGTTTTTCAAGCACACAGCATCGTACTTTCTGCAAAGTATATTTCCTTCATTTTTCTCAATCCTTTACATACTTTCCACGTTCACTGCCCGTGCCTCACTACTATCATGCAATACCCCATTTCATGTGCAAGTGCCTCACATACAGGGAGATGTTGCTTACTATTTCCAGTATATCTTTCACCACAGCTGATTAGATAATCTAGGCAACTATCAACTACGTCTAACAAACCCTCTGCACTATTAGACTTTGTTGCAGGTAGATGCTTTTGTGCATCTATTCCATCCCTTAACATTCGGCCCCAGATCCCACTGAGCTTCTGAATCTTTCGTGCATCCAATATTTGCATTGTATACACAATATCTTACGATCATGACGCTGACACCCTAACCACTAAGCCAAGCGCCTCTACGTATGCTGAGAGTATTCCTCAGAATTGGTGTGACACCGTGTGTGGAAGAGCTGTACTTTTGAATCCATCCAACTGTTTTCTACACAATATTAGTCTACCTAATTTCACTCACAAGATATAGCCGAGGTTGTAGAAAATGGCATCTGCCTAGGATGACAAACCGTATGGTCGAATCTGAGACTTTGCAGTTTTGAAACGAACTTGATAACCATTCGACTATACTTTACCTACATATTGAATAATGTAGTCTTAGATAAACTATATTTTTTAAAAAGTGGGGGATAGTCACAGGTGGAACGCCTTTTATCATAGGTCTGCTCAATACAGGGCAGTTTAAGAACTCAGTAACAACACTTGTTATTGAAATGGTCAATATTCTTCAGAGGAAACTTATATAGAGCTAGCACAAACACGAATTATAATGAATCAAGAATATCTTCCTGTAAACTATAGAATTGCCCTCAACACTGAGAAGTGTTCCGATGGATAAGGCAGAATCAGTAGAGCAAAAAAACCCCCAACAAAATGCTGTGCAGTATTCAACACGGACCCTTGCGTTGTTCAAATGAAGCCATAGTCGACAAAATAAACAACCAATCTAGTAGTGGGATTGGTTTATTATTCCTATAATCAATCCGAAACGTGAATGGAATTATAATCGAAGAGAGAAGGCGAAAAATGCTAGCGACAACACTGACAAATATACCAGCCTCGTTGTGGTTACGGTTCCTCCACCGTCGCCCTCACAGCTTCGACATGTTATTTACACAGGGGACACATTTTCGTCTTACACCGATTCGCCTTCAATCCGTAAATGAACAGTTTTTAGCTTTGGGATATTTTGGTTTCTTCTTTCGTTGCCTAAATGTTGATTTTTACGCTATAATGACCTGCATATCAAGCCTTTTCAAGGAGCTCTAATCTGGTATAATTGCTGTAGCCATCCTTTATATATGATAGTTTACACTAATTAAGCCGAGCATTGAAGCTTTTTTGCTTGATACAAAACATTGAAGCTTTTCTTTTCCTTCTGCAACATTTGGTAAGTCACGATTCTAAAAAAAAACTTTCTTTGACCTTTTTTTTAAGAATATATCTAACACTTAAACAGAGCCTGAAAGATTTGCTTGGAAATACATGGAGTATTTTTATAAATATTCATAGTTAAAATATCTTGAAAGCATGAAACTATTCGGTTGTGTATTAAATTGATATTTATCTCTCACTGGATGGAGTACTTTTTTTGTTGATTCTACCTATATTGGATCTCTCTCTCTCTCTCTCCCTATATATATATATATATATATATATATATATATATATAAAGGACTGACCACTAAAAGGGGACAGTCAATATGCTAGATATAGACGTCAAAATCGCGATTTTGACGTCTATATCTAGCATATTGACTGTCCCCTTTTAGTGGTCAGTCCTTTTTATTTTGTATGTAAAAATATTTTTAATCTTCGGATTTTTATTTAAATATGCTAGGCCACTGGTTTTAATTGATTAATATCAATTATTCAATTATATATATATATATATATATATATATATATATATATAATGTGTGTGCACGTTAGCGGATGTTTTCTCACGTTCATGTTTTTCTTCATATAAATAGAACTACATAAACAATATCAAATCCACGAAAAGGGTTTTACTGTTAAATCTGGTCCATGCGAGACAACACTCAATAAAACTCACACACACGATCAGTTATTTCCCCGTTTCCAGGCTAACTTATGCATTTACTCCTGCATCTAGTATATGGCAAAACTTGAATCCTTTCAATGTCGATAAAAGAAATGAAAATAAACAAGAAATGCCGAAGATGGTGTTGACATAATCGACTTTGTTTATTCCTCAAAATGTCTGGCTATATACCAATATTCACCATCCAGACTCGAGGGTTTACACCTCGTCACCGACACAGCACTGTCAGTACCCAAGGTGCATTGAAGAGGTATAACTTGTTAAAGGTGTTATTATTTAGCCCCAAGTCACCCCTCAATCAGTAGACCTATGATGAAAGGCATTCTAGTATCGATCACACCCTGTTTTCTCAATGTTAGTCTCTGGTTACGTTATTCAACAATTTGTTGTTTTGTTCCCCACTACCACCACCTAAAGACAGCAGAGATTGATTTGAAAGCGAATTGACTGCTGTTTCTAGCATATCTAATGACCACATAGATGGTCACTCATTGACTCTAGTCAAGGTATGTTGAGATTGTAGATCTACCTACACATCACACGGCACAATGTCGATTTCTCCCCTAATTGCCTCATCTTTTATGGTAAATTAAGTCTTCTTCAATCTTGCATTTTCTAAAACTGTTTCTGTTTAGTCCCAAAATATCTAATATAATTTTCTAACTAACCATTTCATGCTGTAATTCCCTGTTAAGATGTCCTCCCCATAGCCTCCTCCTCTCTCTTGTTATACTTACTACCTTTTCTCTTCCAGACCCCACACTTTACACTTTCCTTAGAGGGCCAGTCCCCTGGAATTAAGACCACTTTCCATTCTTCCTGCAGACATCAACTTAGAAATGTTTAAGGTGAACTTTAAACTGAATTGATATCAAATGTCTCAGAGAACCTACAAAGGTTATGTTTGCTTTCTCCTTCTCCTGGTCCAGACAAAAAGAAAAACAAGGAACATCCCATCTGAAACAGTTTCAGTATGATTTTTCACCCTCCTTCATAGTTCCAGAAAATGGAGTGTAGCAGAGAAAGTTGCAGATACAACATGTATATATAAAGGCGGCGAGCTGGCAGAAACGTTAGCGCACCGGGCGAAATGCTTAGCGGTATTTCGTCTGTCGTTACGTTGTGAGTTCAAATTCCGCCGAGGTCGACTTTGCCTTTCATCCTTTCAGAGTCGATAAATTAAGTACCAGTTATGCACTGGGGTCGATATAATCGACTTAATCCCTTTGTCTGTCCTTGTTTGTCCCCTCTATGTTTAGCCCCTTGTGGGTAGTGAAGAAATATATATTGTTACTGAGCTCACATTATCTACGTCTGTCTATTTTCCAGATTGCTGATTTGTCAAATCTTGTCGAGAATGGCTGAAAAACACGAAGTAAAAGTAAGCAGTACATTCAGCCCCGATTCCATGAAAGGAATTGCAGAGTCTATTGGGGTCAGTGGAATTCCTGATGATGCTGCAAGCCAGTTGGCAGAAGATGTTAGCTACAGACTTAAACTCCTTATTCAGGTAGGTTTCACTCTTCACATTTAAAAAAACAGCTCATTTTTCATCAAACTGTAATAACTTGATATCATGGTGATACAAGCTGTCTGGCTTGTATGGATGTGGCTTGGGGGGGGGGGGTTAGGGTGTTGGGCTCATGATTATATGATTTCTTGGATCAGGCAGTGTGGTCGTCTCCTTAAGCAAAGAGGCACTTTGTTTCATGTTGCTCCAATCTACTTGGCTGAAGATGAGTATCAGCCCCTGTGCTGGTCCACCCTACTCTCTTCTCAGCTGTCACATCCTGGATATCCCCCTGGATCCAGAGAGGGAATGCCAAGAGGGTGCCTATGTCTGTTAGTGGTTACATATTCAGTTATCTAAAACATGATACAATGCAAATGACAATGATGCTTTATACTGTCTAAAAGATACGTCCGACCCATGGCAAATGAAAATAACTGGCTTTAAAATATTGTTATTTTACAGCTTAGAGAATGAAGGGTAGTGTCTGTGACCCTTCTCTGATCCTTCAAGCGAGATGGCAGTTATCCTTAACCCTTTAGTGTTCGCATTATTCTACCAAAATTAATACTTTTTCATCCACATTGTTTTGAACTAATCATGCATTATCTTGTAGCTGTGAGATTTTGATGAGGTAGCTGTTAATTTTAAAAACGATATTGTAGGGTTGGTGTGAGAGACCAGATATGGCCAGTTTGAACATAAAACAGGCAGAATACCTTTGGCCGGATACGGCCAGTTTAAATGCTAAAGGATTAAATCAAAGTCAGCCTGAATGCTTGCAGCAGTGTGGACTCTGCTAAAGCCCATACCATGTGGTTGTGTTAAGCCTTGTGACTGATTAAACACACCACCCAAAAACAAGAAGAGTCTCAGTGATGGGCCCCTGCACAGGTTTCATCTGTCAAATTTTACTTACAAGTCAATCTTGAAGCTAATAAGTGACATTTGCTTAAAATTGTTGCACTGACAAAATTTGTTGAGGGCGAATTTTCTACAGCCAGATGTCCTTCCTGTCACCAACTCTCACTTGTTTCTATGCAAGGGGCAATATTTGCCCACGATGAGACACGACTTCACAGAAGATTGGATATGAAGGAACTGCTTGTATGACGGTGACACTTGCTTACGACTATCACATGATGACATGGCAAAAAGACAGTAACACACACACAAATGATGGGCTTCTCTTCAGTTTCGGTTTACCAAATTCACTCACAAGGCTTTGGTTGGCCCAGAGCTATAGTAGAAGGCACTTACCTGAGATGCTACACATTGGGATTAAACCCCAAACCATATAAATGGTAAGAAAATTTCTTACCACAAGCCATAGCCATACCTTTCACAGCCACACCTACACCTGTATACACACACACACATCTTTTTTTTTTATTGTACATTTGTTAGGAATTCTCTCAATCCAAATGTTCAGTATGCACAACTGATACATGCAACAACTGGGAAGCCTGCCAATCTTTCTTGTGTCATCTTTTTTTTTATAGCCAACCACATCACCCTATGGACTAGGTGTATTTTATAGTATCACTTTCACTAGAGATTTTGTTTGTCGGGACTAAAGACCTGTACTTTACATTCATAATTTACAGAATAACGTAAATATTGATTTCAAATTTTGTAACAAGACCAGCAATTTCAGGGGAGGGAGTAAGTTAATTATATCGACCCCAGTGATCAACTGGTACTTATTTTATCAACCCCAAAAGGATGAAAAGCAAGGTCGACCTCGGCAGAATTTGAACCCTTGACATAAAGATAGACAAAATGCTGCTAAACATTTTGCCCAACATGCTAACAATTCTGCCAGCTCGCTGTCTTGCATAATATTGTAAAAGAAAAGAGCATTAACTCTTCTTAAGCCAACTCTCTTTTTGTGCAGTTTCAGTTTAGAGTTTTAGCTACTTTGATTAATTTTCACCTTTAATATTCTTAAGAAGCTCGTGAATATCACAGACTCTGAATTCCTCTGTACATAAGAGCTCTCTCTTATGGTGCATCGTGTATCACTTTTAAGCTATAATTAAAAGGTCTATTTTGATAGTCAAATTTTTTTCTCTTTTTTTTTTCTGTTTCAGGAAGCTGCCAAATTTATGCACCACTGCAAACGAAGCAAGCTAATTACCAGTGATTTTGATATGGCTTTGAAGATCAAGAACTTGGAAGTAAGTTATTGACTATTTCCCTTTGAGAAAGCAGAACACTATTGTAATTCACTCTTATTTAATACATGACCAAGTCAGTAAGTTATCAGATGATTAAACAATAAGTCAGAGGTTCATAACGTATCAACAGCAGAGCATCGTTTTTAACTGGCGATCATGACTTTTTCACACTAATTCAGTTTTATGGTCTCAGATGAAGTCATTTGCCAAACAAGTACAACTCTGAAATAATTTTAGCATAGAGAGAGGAACTGCAGGCAGCACTTGAAAATGGTTTACTGTATGCTAACCAGAACTTTAGGGGATTTACCAAATCATTTTACAAACACATTTTATATGCATATTTCCTTTTTATACAAATATGTTGTTTTGTTTATGTGTGTGTGTTTTTATTTTTCTCAAAATGAATTGAATTGGAATTTTCTCTTGTAGCCATTGTATGGTTTCCAATCAAAAGACCTGATACCATTTCGGTACACCAGTGGTGGAGGACGTGAGCTACATTTCTATGATGAAAAAGAACTAGATCTTAATGAGATAATCAGCAGTCAATTTCCAAAAATTCCATTAGATGTATCGTTAAAAAGTAAGCAAAAATTCAACGTTTCCTTATTTTTAATCTTTTGCGTGTTGGTTTTTATGCTATTTTAAAAATTTAAATAAGTTTGTAACATCTTCATCATTTAATGTCCGTTTTCCATGCCGGCATGGGTTGGACAGTTTGACAGAAGCTGGCCAGCTGAGGAGCTTCCCAGGCTCCATGTCTGTTTTGGTATGGCTTCTACAGCTGGATGCTCTTCCTAACACCATCTACTTTACATTGTGTACCGGGTACTTTTACACAGCACTGGCACCAGCACCCACAAACCTGCAAGATTAGGATGGCTTGGCTGAAGAGAGATCTAGGGGACATGCTTGTATGCAAAGACAACCATGACTTTACTTGCCTTCCTATGCACAGCAAACTGCCAGAAGATTTGGTTTCTTGTCATCCCCTCTATCTCACTAAGGAACCCTAGCCTGACACAAACTCAAAACTGTATCATCAAAACAAATTCTCTAATTCCAGCCATAGAAAACCATGCCAAATCAAACTGAAGCCTGGCACAGCCTGCCAGTGTGCCAGCTCAGTCAAACCATCCAACCCATGCCAGCATGGACAATAGACATTAAATGATGATGATGATCATGAGGGTAATCCCAATGTAAATGAGAGCCAGACACTTCTATCTCATTTGTCAGCCTTGTTACAGTGATTTGCCAACTAAACTGGAACAAACCAAAGTTTTTCTTATAAATATTTTAATTTTTTAATGGTTTCGTTATTTGGACTGTGGCCATGCTGGGATATTGCCTTAAAAATTTTTTTTTAATTAATTATATTCACTCCAGCTCTTAATTGTTATCTGGTACTTAGTGGTATAAATGAGTGTATTATACTAATATACATACGCACACTCCTCCTCATCATCTCTAACGTCCACCTTCCATGCTGGCATGGGTTGGATGGTTTGACAAGAGTAGAAGCCTGCACCATCCTCCTGTGTCTGTTTTGGCATAGTTTTCCTTCCTAACTCCAACCACCCAGCAGAGTGGACTAATGCAATACGTATTCATACACACATTTCTGTACAGTTTTCATCTACCAAGTTTCCTTCAGATGACATGTGACATCTACCCAACATATTACACTTAGTAAGATTGAACCCAGAACCACGTACTTATAAAGCCATTGTTTTAACCACACAGCCATCGTGACCTTTTTTCTGTTTTCTCTCAGCTCACTGGTTAAGTATTGAAGGAGTGCAGCCTTCCATTCCTGAGAACCCTCCCCCTGCATCTAAAGAACAACAACAAAAAGAAAGCTTCGACACTTCCATCAAAGCAGTCATTGACCGTTTACATAAACCGAAACCACACACTGACCTTGCCAAGGCACGGATGAAGCAGAAGTGTGCCAATACTGCCAAATTAAAGAATCTCATAATACACGAACTATCAGTGGTAAGTAACATCTCTTTACTCTTTTACTCTTTTACTTGTTTCAGTCATCTGACCGCGGCCATGCTGGAGCACCGCCTTTTAATCGAGCAACTCGACCCTGGGACTTATTCTTTTTGTAAGCCCAGTACTTATTCTATCGGTGTCTTTTGCCAAACCGCTAAGTAACGGGGACATAAACACACCAGCATCGGTTGTCCAGCAATGCTAGGGGGACAAACACAGACACACAAACACATACACACACACATATATATACACGCACGCATATGTACATATATACGACGGGCTTCTTTCAGTTTCCGTCTACCAAATCCACTCACAAGGCTTTGGTCGGCCCGAGGCTATAGTAGAAGACACTTGCCCAAGGTGCCACGCAGTGGGACTGAACTCGGAACCATGTGGTTGGTAAACAAGCTACTTACCACGCAGCCACTCTTGCGCCTCTCTCTCTCTTTCCAATCCTTTTCTCACCATCATTTCCCCTTGCTTTCTCTCCCTCAATTCATATCCTGTCAGAGTTACGCAGGCCTTTGCTTACACAGTTTCCATAACTACAAATTTAGATCATGAAGTGTTGCAAGTCCCTTCAATATAATTAGGTAGTTTAATTAAGATGGCATGCTGACAGACTCATTAGCACACCGGAATAAAATGCATGACAGTATTTCTTCTGACTTTACATTCTGAGTTCAAATGCACCCAGGGTCGACCTTGCCTTTCGTAATTTTGAGGTTGATAAAATAAGTACCAGTTGAACATTAGGGGTCGATGTCATCAACTTACCACTTCCCCTGAAATTGCTGGCTTTATGCAAAAATTTGAAATCAATATAATTAGGTAGCTCGTTGTACAAAGTTGAAATCCTTCAATGAGATCTTTGAACTTTGAATCTCACAGAGTCAATCACTGGTGACCAAGACCATTGGTGATGTATTGTGCTTGAGAGGACCCATCAAGCCAAGTGCACCCATGCTGGTGGCACATAAAGAGCATCTTTTGAACGTTGGGCTTCACAGAGGCAAAGTGGCTGAGTTCCTTTCGAGCATTGGGCCTGATGTCTTCAGCAGGGCTCTACACCACCTCACCACCACCACTACCAGTGATAAGCATTTCATTCTCATAGATAAAGATTTGCTATATTTCTCACAATCTGTTTTTTACTCAGAATGTTCATAAATAAATATATATGAAAGCATGTGGCTTAGTGGTTAGAGTATTCAACTCACAATCTTAAGGTTGTGAGTTCAATTCCCAGCAGCGTGTTGTGTCCTCGAACAAATCACTTTATTTCATGGTGCTCCAGGCTACCCAGCTAGCAAAAATAAGCAGGACCTGTAATTCAAAGGGGCCAGCCTTATCACTTTCAGTGTCATGCTGAATCTTCCTGAGAACTACAGTAAGTGTACGCATGTCTACGGAATACTCAGCCACTTCCACATTAATTTCACGAGCAGGCTGTTCCATTAATCGGATCAACTGGAACCCTCATCATTATAACCGATGGAGTACCAGTTAATATATGGGGCTTGTTTCTGTGTAGTTTCTTATTTCTTTATTGCCCACAAGGAACTAAACATAGAGGGGACAAACAAGGACAGACAAAGGGATTAAGTTGATTACAACGAACCCAGTGCATAACTGGTACTTAATTTATCGACCCCGAAAGGATGAAAGGCAAAGTCGACCTCAGCAGATGATTTACCATTTCTGCAGTGCTCTGCTTCTCTTGGTACTCAACGTACATGCTTATTTTGTTTAATGGTTAATCCAGCACTAGTGCTACCTCTTACTTTAACATGGTAATGAAAGGTTTGAGGAAGAAAGGAGTAATGTGGTTAGTGTTGAATGAAAAAGGCATTTAAAAGTTTTTAATTTTTTAAATTTTTATTTACTTTCTGGGTCTGGAGAAAGGAGTAGTACCTAAGGCCTTGACAGGTTCTCTAAGACTAATGAAATTGATATCATTAACATTATGCTTAAACTGTTGCAAGTCAGCACTTTCAGGGAAGACAAGTTCCATAAGACCAATGTTCTGATTGAAAGAACTGGGTTGGTAATGAAAGGGTAAGAGTGTCGTGATAATGATGATGATAAACATGCAAGTTTGACACCAGCCTCTACAGTGTAGTTGGAAAAGACATTTAAAGTGAGTGCATTGTGTGTGTAGAAAGAGAGAGAGAGAAAGGGAGAAGTGTCGCAGTAATGATTTTTTACCATTTAAGTTGCCCATCATGTCTTCATCTTCCTTACAGGAACAACAATTATATTATAAAGAAATTACAGAAGCTTGCGTTGGAGCTGATGAACCACGACGTCAGGTTAGATGATCTTTTCTTTTTTATTTGTTTTATATTCTTTTATTCTTTTACTTGTTTCAGTCATTTGACTGCGGCCATGCTGGAGCACCACCTTTTAGTTGAACAAATCAACCCCAGGACTTATTCTTTGTAAGCTTAGTACCTTATTCTATCAGTCTCTTTTGCTGAACCGCTAAGTTACAGGGATGTAAACACACCAACATCATATACATGGTCATATACATCATATACATGGTCGGCCCGAGGCTATAGTAGAAGCCGTGTGTGTGTGTAGTATAATGTTCATCTATTGTTGTCAGCAATAACCTGAACATCACAGGGGAGAAGAAGACGAGGCATTGTGCTTCTGGCTGTGGTCAATTAGGCCAATATGTGCTTCGAAGGTTCTGCCACAGATTGGGCCCCGGTGGGCTGCTAGGAATGAAGGCAAGGAGCTGGCTCTGGACTTGCACAGCTCATGTTTTCTTTGTGCTCCTCCGATCCTATTGTGTTTGTAAGAAATGGCACATCTGTTGGTAGAATGCACTCGTGCCAGTGCTGTGTAGATGCAGTGATACGGGAAAGGCACCCATGCTGGTGACATGTGAAAGGCACTTGTGCCGGTGATATGTGAGAGGCACCCGTGCCAGTGACACATGAGAGGTAACCATGCTGGTGACACGTGTGAGGCACCTGTGTTGGTGACCCGTGAGAGGCACCTGTGCTGGTGACATGTGAGAGGCACCTGTGCTAGTGACACGTGAGAGGCACCTGTGCTGGTGACACGTGAGAGGCACCTGTACTGATGACCCGTGAGAGGCACCTCTGCTATTGACACGTGAGAGGCACCTGTGCTGGTGTCACGTGAGAGGCACCTGTGCTGGTGACCCGTGAGAGGCACCTGTGCTGGTGACATGTGAGAGGCACCTGTACTGATGACACGTGTGAGGCACCTGTGCTGGTGACCCGTGAGAGGCACCTGTGCTGGTGACATGTGAGAGGCACCTGTGCTGGTGTCACGTGAGAGGCACCTGTGCTGGTGACACGTGAGAGGTAACCGTGCCGGTGACACGTGAGAGGCACCTGTGCTGATAACACGTGAGAGCTACCTGTGCTGGTGACACATGAGAGGCACTTATGCCAGTGACACAAAAGGCACCCATGCTTGTGACACATGAGAGACATCTGTTATACTCTGTAAAGTGGTTGGCATTAGGAAGAACATTCAGTTATAGAAACCAAGCCAAAACAACTGGAACCTGGTACAGCTCTTTGGTTACCATCTCCAGCCAAACTGTCCTACCTATGCCAACAGGAAACTGCACCAGGCTCCAGTCTGATCTGGCAGTGTTTCTACAGCTGGATGCCCTTCCTAATGCCAACCACTCCATGAGTGTAGTGGATGCTTTTTACATGCCAAGAGGGGCTGGCAACTGCTACGATCGGTTGGTGCTTTTTACGTGCCACCGGCACGGAGGCCAGTCGAGGCAGCGCTGGCAGTGGCCACATTCGGATTGTTCTTTTACGTGCCACTGGCACTGGTATCACAACTACAATTTCCATTGATTTTTTTGATCGATTTCGATATATATATATATATATATATACACTCACACACAATGGACTTTCATCTGGTACATTCTATTTGTAGGGTTTACTGTGTTATTTACTTTGCTGATTGTTTTTCTCTTGTTGATACCTTTTTTTTTCTTTTTGGCAGCAAGCCTTACAGAGTTTAGTGTCCGACCCTGGATTACACCAAATGCTACCTCGGTTTAGTACTTTCATATCCGAAGGTGTCAAGATCAATGTTGTTCAGAACAACTTAGCTTTGCTGATTTACCTGATGAGAATGGTGAAGTCATTGATTGACAATCCAAACTTGTATCTAGAAAAATATGTAAGTATTCCTTTCATTCTGTATGTGTACTCTTTTACATGTTTCAGTCATTTGACTGCGGCCATGCTGGAGCACCGCCTTTAGTCAAGCAAATCGACCCCGGGACTTATTCTTTTGTAAGCCCAGTACTTATTCTATCAGTCTCTTTTCGCCGAACCACTAAGTGACGGGGACGTAAACACACCAGCATCGGTTGTCAAGCAATGATAGGGGGACAAACACAGACACACAAACATATACACATACATACATATATATATATATATATACACATATATACGACGGCCTTCTTTCAGTTTCCGTCTACCAAATCCACTCACAAGGCATTGGTCGGCCCGGGGCTATAGCAGAAGACACTTGCCCAAGATGCCACGCAGTGGGACTGAACCCGGAGCCATGTGGTTGGTTAGCAAGCTACTTACCACACAGCCACTCCTGTGCCTATCTTTTATTTTATTTTTTAACTTCTTTCAGTCAATGGACTGTGATCATACTGGGGTACCACCTTGAAATGTTTTAGCTGAACAGATCAACCCCAATACTTATTTTTTTAAAATTTTGCTACTTGTTC
The DNA here is from genome assembly GCF_006345805.1 of Octopus sinensis. Taxonomy (NCBI): domain Eukaryota; kingdom Metazoa; phylum Mollusca; class Cephalopoda; order Octopoda; family Octopodidae; genus Octopus; species Octopus sinensis. The sequence goes on from NC_043015.1 coordinate 31,305,600, forward strand.
TATCAGTCTCTTTTACCAAACTGCTAAGTTATGGTGATGTAAGCAAACCAAAACTAGATGTCAAATGGTGAGGAGGTACGAATACACATACACACATATACACACACACACACACATACACACACACATATACACACACACATATACACACACACATATACACACACACATATACACACACACACATACACACACATACACACACACATATACACACACACACATACACACACACACATACACACACACATACACAAACACACATACACACATATACACACACACACATACACACACACACACATATACACACACACACATACACAAACACATATACACACACACATACACACACATATTTATTGGGCTTCTATACAGTTTCCATCTCCCAAATTCACTCACAATTCATTGGTTTACCCAGGGCTATCATAGAAGACACTTTTCCCAAGATGTCATGTAGTAGTACTGAATATGAAACCACATGGTTACAAAGCAAGCTCCTTCACCATTCAGGCATGCTGTTTTTTTTTTTTTTTTTTTCTTTTACTTGTTTCAGTCATTTGACTGCGGCCATGCTGGAGCACCGCCTTTAGTCGAGCAAATCGACCCCGGGACTTATTCTTTGTAAGCCCAGTACTTATTCTATCGGTCTCTTTTTGCCGAACCGCTAAGTGACAGGGACGTAAACACACCAACATCGGTTGTCAGGTAATGTTGGTGGGGAACAAACACAGACACACAAACACACACACATACATATATATATATACATATATACGACAGGCTTCTTTCAGTTTCTGTCTACCAAATCCACTCACAAGGCATTGGTCGTCCCGGGGCTATATCAGATGACACTTGCCCAAGATGCCATGCAGTGGGACTGAACCATGTGGTTGGTTAGCAAGCTACTTACCACACAGCCACTCCTGCTGTTTATGTGCAGTTCAGTCTATCAGCTCATGGGTGTTGAGTTTAAAGACTGGCTTCCGTGCCGGTGGCACGTAAAAAGCACCCACTACACTCTTGGAGTGGTTGGCGTTCGGAAGGGCATCCAGCTGTAGAAACACTGCCAGATCAGACTGGTGCCTGGTGCAGCCTCTTGGCTTCCCAGATCCCCGGTTGAAAACCGTCCAACCCAATGGACGTTAAACGATGATGATGATGATTTGTGAACCCCTTTTATTACAATATTTTTCTGGTGGACCCCTCCATGGCCATTCAATGTTTAAAAACTAGTTTTATAGAGACTTCCTTCCAAATTCATATTTTTGTTTTACATGCATCGACTTGTGAATATTGAACTACATAACACATTAGAGAAAGAAACTCAGCTGTTTCTTGCCATAAATGCATCTACCCAAAAAATCTTATATGGACCCCTTAGAAGTCCCTTGTTGAGAATCACTGATCTAGAAGAGGCAATGCCCATGGTATTCAAAGACCCTCCGAGACTGGTGAGACCAATACAGTTAATGTTCCTCCTGAACCGTAGCAAGTCAATGGATACTGGAAAAACATGGAGATATCACAGTTCACCTATTGCGGTTTATTATTTAAGCTTATGTCGATTTCTCCGTGGTGTTGTTTTGCATTTGTAATAAAATAAATATATACAAATTATAAAAATAATTTTAAAAATATATCAAGTACAGTACTGTTTTTACTTTGGATTTTAACCTATTGCAGAGGGTTTTGGAACATAATACCCGCAATAGTCGAGGGATTACTGTTCTTACTTCAGCCTTTCACTCCCTACAGAGTATAGGCCATCAACAAACAATAACTCTGAGCACCTTTTCAAACTCCACCCATCTAACACCCGTGGACATATTTACAAAGTAAGAAAACAGCACAGCTCCCATGACTTCAGGAAACATTTTTTCACGCTGAGAGTTGCTGAAGCATGGAACAAACTGCTGGCATCAGTTGTTAGTTGTCGGAGCACTGCATCCTTCAAAACTTCCATGCTTCCTGAGATTCGCCAACACTACACCTGATTTTCTCCCCTCCATACACACGCAAGCATGTATCTGACTCATACACTGTTCGCTTTCCAGACATTTCTACATTACTGCATATACTTTATATGCACTTTCTGACAAGTTGTGGTGCACCTGAGCACTGTATACAATAATTTCATTATTATTATTATTTTATAGTAACTCCTCTCTACCGTTCCTAACTCTGAGCTATCTTTCATTCTTCTCTCCACTTGGATCCCTGCTTTTTTTCATTTGGACTGCACTGCACTGCATCATATGTTTCCCCCAAGAGAAGGCCTTCTTCTCCCAGGTCTTGTTGGTTTTGAATTGTCTTTTTAGGTTGGGGAGTTGATCCCTTGCAAACTTATTTTGTACCTTTGGGAAGATGCGGTCCACATTAGTTTGACCTCTATCCTTTGACCCGTCCAGCATGGGAAGCCCTACCAACAGCTTATGCTCCACTAACATAGCTCTTGGGGGTCATCAAAGCACTCAAGCCACCACACTGCAATAAAGACTGGACCTCATTGCGATGTGGTGTGTAGAATGTTCTGGGGAAGGAATATAGGCTAGTGAAGGGACCTAGGTAGGAAGGAAATGCTTTATAAGTGGAATTATTTCATTGAACATATTTAACTTGCACACTTAAATATATTCAGTTCACTTATATCAGACAACATCAACTGATGAGTCTCTACATAGTGGCTCAAATTTCTAGAAATAGCAGTCGAATTTTCCTCGTCTGTGTACACTACTTCTGCACGAAAGTATTTAAGCCATGACAAGATGGTCATGGCTTAAATACTTTCAATCGTAGGTCCACTCTATTAAGGATGCCCTGGAGCCAAATATCAACATCTTCATCTTCTCCTAAGTGCAGATATGGCTATGTAAAGCCTTGTGAGCGGATTTGGCAGATGGAAATTGAAAGAAACCCATCATATGTGTGTGTGTGTGTGTGTGTCTTTGTCTGTGTTTCTCCTTCGCCCACCACTTGACAACTGGTGTTGGTGTGTTTACATCCCCATAACTTAGTAGTTCAGCAAAAGTGACAGAATAAGTACCAGGCTTTAAAAGAATAAGTACTTGGGTTGATTCATTCAACTAAAATTCTTCATAGCAATACCCCAGCATTTTCTATTGGTGTCTTTTTTCTACTTTATATAGATTATTTAGAAATACTATTTTGCCATTTTCATTTTTTTGTATTCCTTTTTTCCTTTTTCCTGCTAAATGAGCACTTGAGTTAGATTTTATTTTTGTATTTTGTTAAATATCTTTGAAATTGAACAATAGTGTCAAATGTCAAACCTAAAAGATAAGAAAGCTGATTTCTCTAAAAATGAAACTTAATGCCTCAAATCAAATTCAATGAGAAAAGTCTTCAGAAACTACAAAAAAAAAAAAACAAGTGAAAGAAGCAAAGAGAAAAAAAATCAGAGTTAATATTGTTTTCAAGATCTTTATTAAGTTCAAAACACACACCAAACATATGTAGTAACATTAGGCAAAGCTATGAAGAAAGCTTTACTACTTTGACTAAAAGATAAAATCTAAAATGTATTTCTTATAAACTTTATGACACAATCAAAAAACAGTAAGAGAATTTTAGTCAACTCACTATTAGAAATCAAATATTTTATCAACTGCAGTTTGAATCTTTAGGTAATAAGGGGTAGCTTGAAAAATTTTTAATCAAAGTTTTCTATATAATATGAAACTACCTGGTAAAATGGATCAAGTGATAAGAAGACTCCTGAAGAATTTGTGCCTAAGGTTAAAGATATCACGAAACACCGAGCAAATGTAATTCTCAGAGAGGTGAGCATTACATACAAACTTGACCACATGATTTACCACAGTACTATGGCTAGCCATAGTACTTTACCACATGATTTATCACAGTACTATGGCTAGCCATAGTACTTTACCACATGATTTACCATAGTACTATGGCTAGCCATAGTACTGTGGCCATTCTGAGGTTTGGGTCCATCATGTCAACCTCAGCACTATTTCATTCTTGGACTTCTTTTATCAAGATCTATTTGTCAAACTGCTAAGTTACAGGGCACAAAGTGACACAACATAACCAACAGTGGTTCTTATACCAGTGTAAGTATAAACATGGAACACACACACACGCACATATTAATGTTTGTTTTTACGTTCAGTTATAATAAAACCAGTTTTACATCAATCTTATGAGTTACTCTATACTTTTGCAGAGTACAAATTTTTTATTCTTATGCAAGAATGTTGTTGATAGTGACTTCAGAATTTCAATGGTGGCTTAACTGACTGAAACTTCAAAGTTACTGTCAACAACATTTTTGTTTGAGAATAAATATATACATATATAAGAGAGTATATATATGTATATGTGGAGGCGCAATGGCCCAGTGGTTAGGGCAGCGGACTCGCGGTTTTGATTCCCAGACCGGGCGTTGTGAGTGTTTATTGAGCGAAAACACCTAAAAGCTCCACGAGGCTCCGGCGGGGGGGGGGGGTGATCCCTGCTGTACTCTTTCACCACTGTTTCTCCCATTCTTTCTTCTGTTGGCCTGCTCGCTTAGCCAGCGGGGTGGCGTCATTCGAAGGTTAAAACAATGCGAACGCATTGTGACCAGCGATGTGTAACTACATCTGATGGACTGGTCGGTCACGTGATCACGTGATATATGTATGTATATATATATATATATATATATATACCGTACCGGTGGCATGTAAGAGGCACCATTCGAGCGGGATTGTTACCGGCATCGCCTTACTGGCACCTGAGCTGTTGGCACGTGTAAAAAGATTCGAGCGAGGTTGTTGCCAATAGCGCTTGACTGGCTCCCGTGCCGGTGGCATGTAAAAGCACCCACTACACTCTCGGAGTGGTTAGCATTAGGAAGGGCATCCAGCTGTAGAAACTCTGCCAGATCAAGACTGGAGCCTGGCGCAGCCATCTGGTTCGCCAGCCCTCAGTCAAATCGTCCAACGCATGCTAGCATAGAAAGCGGACGTTAAACGATGATGATGAGGATATTGTAGTTTGCTTGAAGCATTATGTATTGTTTGCAAAATATGATGTCTTGAATGGCACAACAATGCATGTATGTAGAGATAAGGATCTAAACATAATGACTTACATTAAGTCATCATAGCCAAAGTCCACTGACGAAATACTGAAAGGCAAGCAAGAAATGTATTTCCATTTAACAAATACTCATACCTCTACCAACAGTACTTGGCCTACCTGTATTGACGCGTATGTGAATGGATTCCTTGATAAGATGTAATATTTTGTGTTGAATAAACACTTTTGAAGAATAAATTCGATTATCTTCTGTTTATCCCTCAGAGTAGTGCTTTTCAAACTTTTTGCTGGACCGGAACCCCAGGGAAACATTCCACTGGCTCGGGGAACCCCTGTGCAATAATTTAATAGTCTTCTGCACACATATCTGCACAGGAGAATTAAAAACTACTGCCGATTTTAGCAGTTTTGTAACTTCTTGCGGATTCCCTGGACTGTACTGGTGGAACCCTAAGGTTCTGTGGAACCCTGGTTGAAAACCACTGCCTTAGAGCATTCAGATTACTTGGTCGAATGTAATGCTTATTCATTCACATTGATTTGAATTAATCATACATTATCTCATAGCTTTGAGATTTCAATGATGTGGTTGTTGATTTTTAAAATGACACTGGAGGTAAAAAGCCAGATCTGGCCAATTTGAACATAAAACAGAAAATTTGGGGCCAGACGTGGCCAGTTTAAATGCTAAAGGGTTATATCTGCTTTCCATGTCAGCATGAGTTGAGTGGGTCATCACAGTCCAAATCAGTTCTTGTTAGAAGTTTTACCACCTTAAATTGAAAGTCTTGACTGTACTAACCAGGTGATGGGCATAGAGTATGTTACCTATCAGACCTCCCATTTGTTACCTATCAGACCTCCCATTTGTTACCTATCAGACCTCTCATTTGTTACCTATCAGACCTCCCATTTGTTACCTATCAGACCTCCCATTTGTTACCTATCAGACCTCCCTTTGTTACCTATCAGACCTCCATTTGTTACCTATCAGACCTCCCATTTGTTACCTATCAGACCTCCCATTTGTTACCTATCAGACCTCCCATTTGTTACCTATCAGACCTCCCATTTGTTACCTATCAGACCTCCCATTTGTTACCTATCAGACCTCCCATTTGTTACCTATCAGACCTCCCATTTGTTACCTATCAGGCATCACATTTGTTACCTATCAGACCTCCCATTTGTTACCTATCAGACATCCCATTTGTTACCTATCAGACCTCCCATTTGTTACCTATCAGACCTCCCATTTGTTACCTATCAGACCTCCCATTTGTTACCTATCAGACCTCCCATTGTTACCTATCAGCCTCCCATTTGTTACCTATCAGACCTCCATTTGTTACCTATCAGACTCCCATTTGTTACCTATCAGACCTCCATTTGTTACCTATCAGACCTCCCATTTGTTACCTATCAGACCTCCCATTTGTTACCTATCAGACCTCCCATTTGTTACCTATCAGACCTCCCATTTGTTACCTATCAGACCTCCCATTTGTTACCTATCAGACCTCCCATTTGTTACCTATCAGGCATCACATTTGTACCTATCAGACTCCCATTTGTTACCTATCAGACCTCCCATTTGTTACCTATCAGACCTCCCATTTGTACCTATCAGGCATCACATTTGTTACCTATCAGACCTCCATTTGTTACCTATCAACCTCCCATTGTTACCTATCAGACCCCATTTGTTACCTATCAGACCTCCCATTTGTACCTATCAGACCTCCCTTTGTTACCTATCAGACCTCCCATTTGTTACCTATCAGGCATCACATTTGTTACCTATCAGACCTCCCATTTGTTACCTATCAGACCTCCCATTTGTTACCTATCAGACCTCCCATTTGTTACCTATCAGACCTCCCATTTGTTACCTATCAGGCATCACATTTGACCTAATATATGAAATACAGAGGGAACTTTATGCTGTCCCTCAACCTATTAGAAGTAACTGTAGTTTGATAAGCAGGACTACATCTCACGAGATTCATCAGAGGACTACATTTAACTTGTATCATCTATTTTTGACAGGGTGTCTCTAGCTGTGTGCACTTCCTAATGCCAATCACTTTGCAGGGGTTTCTTCATGTATATTATTGTGACACCAGCACTAGAGAGGTTATCATGTCTTCAACAAGACAAGAGTTGTCTTGAACTTACCTGCTGTCCATTTGTTTGCCAAACACATTAAGTTCACCTGGAATTGCTTTTATCATCATCATCATCATTTAATGTCTGTTTTGAATACTGCCACAGGTTGAACAGTTTGGCAGGAGGAGCTAGCCACCTGGAGAGCTGTCCAGGCTCCAATTATCTGTTGTGGCGTCGTTTCTATGGCTGGATGCCCTTCCTAATGCCTACCACTTCACAGAGTGTGCCGAGTGCTTTCTACATGCCACCAACATGGGTGCATCTACATAGCACCGGAACGAGTGCATTTCACGTGGCACCAGTGCAAGTGCATCTCATGTGACACTGACACAAGTGCATTTACGTGGCACTAGCACCTGCAAGACAGAGATCTCTCAGCTGGGAGAGGGAGTGGGGACATGGTCGTTCCACGTCGTGCATGGATGGCCATGATTTTACTTAGCTTGGCATGTCTTTTCAAGTACAGCAAATCACCACACAGGTCTTGGTCCCTTGTTATCTCCCCAGTGAGGCCCCAGTGTCTGAAGATCTTTTCTCACCACTTCATCCAATGTCTACCTGGGTTTATCCCTTCCACAGGTTTATTAATTAGTTAACGAAGAATCAAGATATGTGATTGAGAAGTTTGCTTTCCAATTACATGGTTTCAAGTTCAGTTCCACTGCATGGCACCTTGGGCAAGTATCTTCTACTTGTGAGAGGGTTTGTTAGATGGAAACTGAAAGATATGTATGTTTTAGTATGTCTGTGTGTGTATCCTTAAGTTCCATTGTCATACAATCAATGTCATTCATTTCCAATATTTTGCAAAAGCATGCATGACCAGGTGTAAATATCACCTTGCTTGGAAACAGGTGAGGGTTGGTGACAGGGAGGGCATCTGGCCATAAGAAAATCTTCCTCAATAAACTTCCTTCAACTTAGGCAAACATGGAAAAGTGGATGTTAGGATGTTGTTGAATAGTCCTAGATGATCCAAGACCAAGAACACTTATGATCAAATGTGTTCCAGCCACGACACTCCTGTTTTTTTTAGAGGTATATATAGGAATAAATTTTCCAATTTGGCCTTTTTTTATTTAATATGTTGGTGAAGGCAGTGAGTTGGCAGAAACGTTGGCACACCGGGCAAAATGCTTAGCAATATTTCATCTGTCTTTACGTTCTGAGTTCAAATTCCACCAAGGTCGACTTTGCCTTTCATCCTTTCAGGGTCAATAAATTAAGTACCAGTTGCATACTGGGGTTGATCTTATTGACTGCCTCCCTCCCCCAAAATTTCAGGCCTTGTGCCTAGAGTAAAAATGAATATGCTAATGTGAGGAAATTTGGCTGATATTTCTAGCAAATTGAGAAATCCCTCACTAGTTTGTTGATGTTGATTAGATGAACATCAACCCTTATCAAATCCTACAAACCATTGTTGGCTCCCAAAATATCTAAGAATATATTCCACCATGTGTTTTTTGTTTTTAAAATGGTAGAATATGATTTGAGATGGATTTTGGTTGTTATTTCTAGCAGGTCCACTGACCATATAGCATCTCCTACAATTATTAAACAACAGCTTCATAATATTGTTGTTTAGATCCAGATCAGCTCTGATCAAGTAGACTCATAAATCCAGGCGTTCCAACCATGTCCATTCCCATTTATTTTCAGACCCTGTATCCAAGACCAAATTATCCAACGTGCCCTTCAACTTTTAACATAGTAGGGTGTGGCTTGAAGGAAATTTGACTGCTACTTTAAGCATGCCTAGCATCTATGTCAAGGTTCTCTAATTAATAATTATATGTTGGTGGCTGGGGTGGAAATGGTGTATAGAAGTTTTGGATGGATATACTTGGCAGCCTCCTAATACAAACAATTTTAAATATATATATATATATATATATATATATATATATGTGGCTGTGTGGTAAGGAGCTTGCTAACCAACCACATGGTTCCGGGTTCAGTCCCACTGCGTGGCATCTTGGGCAAGTGTCTTCTGCTATAGCCCCGGGCCAACCAATGCCTTGTGAGTGGATTTGGTAGACGGAAACTGAAAGAAGCCTGTCGTATATATGTATATATATATATATATATATATATATATATATGTATATATATGTGTGTGTGTGTGTGTTTGTGTGTCTGTGTTTGTCCTCCTAGCATTGCTTGACAACCGATGCTGGTGTGTTTACATCTCCGTTACTTAGCGGTTTGGCAAAAGAGACCGATAGAATAAGTACTGGGCTTACAAAAAGAATAAGTCCCGGGGTCGAGTTGCTTGATTAAAGACGGTGCTCCAGCATGGTCGCAGTCAACTGACTGAAACAAATAAAAGAGTAAAGAGTATATATATATATATATATAAAAAAAAAGAAAAGAAAATCAATGCTAACTCCCTCCCACAATGGCATGCTGATCATCTTCTGCTGTTATAGCCCCACCCTTATTGACCTAACCAGTCTAGACTACAACTGACCTAAATCAGTTGTTCTTTCTATCATCATTTTAACAAATGTCTGCTCTTGTACAACCAAATGGGTGCCAATCGTGTGAGCTGAAGTGTGACGTTTAACACATGAAATAGGCTGAATTAAATTCAACATAAAAAGTCACTCAACACATATCCAATAACTTGTATTTCTGTGCACTTTTGTGAAGAAAAAAATTTTTTATCGGATTCAGTTATTAAAAGTATGCTTGTTGATATGTGTGTGTGTATATATATATGTATATACATACATATATATGTACATATATTTGTATATGCATGTATTTATATGTATGTGTGTGTGTGTGTGTATGTATATATGTGTTTATGTGTATGTATACTCTTTTACTCTTTTACTTGTTTCAGTCATTTGACTGCGGCCATGCTGGAGCACCGCCTTTAGTCGAGCAAATCGACCCCAGGACTTATTCTTTGTAAGCCTAGTACTTATTCTATCAGTCTCTTTTGCTGAACCGCTAAGTGACGGGGACGTAAACACACCAGCATCGGTTGTCAAGCAATGCTAGGGGGACAAACACAGACACACAAACACATATATATATATATACATATATACGACAGGCTTCTTACAGTTTCCGTCTACCAAATCCACTCACAAGGCATTGGTTGGCCCGGGGCTATAGCAGAAGACACTTGCCCAAGATGCCACACAGTGGGACTGAACCCGGAACCATGTGGTTGGTTAGCAAGCTACTTACCACACAGCCACTCCTGCGCCTATATATATGTGTATGTATATATATATATATGTGTGTATGTATATATATATGTGTGTGTGTATGTATGTATGTGTATGCATGTATATATGTGTGTGTATGTACATATGTGTGTGTATATACATGGGTATGTATATATAGAGAGAGAGAGGGGGGGAGAGTTTATGAAAAAAACAAAAGACGAAGACAGGTGGTTTACAAAACAAACAGATGTATTAGTATAAAAGGTGCTTTGGCTAAATTGTTGCTATTTTATATTTTTACTTTCGCACATGCACGTTGCTTCTTTTTGATTTTGTCGACTACACTGCATAGTAGGGTCAGTTGGGCACTATCTGTGAGAAAAACAGCACCATGACGCAAATCACTCTGCCAGAAATTTGGAACATGCTGTACTGCTTGGCATTCATGCCAGAAGCTCCAATATGAAAATTTCAGAACATTTGGGTGTCAATCTGAGGACAGTGCATGTCCCCAAAATATGTACCTAGAGTGATAAAAGATCAAACATCCAGTCAACATCATGGTGTTTGGAGTGATCACTAGGATGGTGACATTATGCCTCTGTTCATCTTCCCACACAACCTCAGATGCAACACAAAAGCCAACATCAAGTGCCTGGAGGAGGTAGTGCTGCCCTGGGTCAAGAGGATGGCTGCTGGAAGACCCTATGTCTGGCAATAGGACTCTGCACCATGTCACACAAGCAGGAGAACCCAGTCATGGTTGTTAGGCAATTTCTGCAACCACATCACCCCTAACATCTGCCCACTTAACTCCCCAGACTGCAACCCCCTTGATTATTATATGTGGGGCACAGTTGAGCGAGAGACCAACAAAACTCCTTGTAACACCAAAGATGAGCTGAAGTCAAAGATAATGGCAGCATTCACCAACTTAAACAAGGAGACCGTCCAGAAGAGTTGCAAAAGGTTCCAAAGTCGTTTGACGGCTGTGGTTGAAGCCAATGGCGATTTTATTGAATAAATTTACTCTTTAGTATTTCAAAAGTACCAAAATTACACAAGGCTTTGGTCGGCCCAAGGCTATAGTAGAAGACACTTGCCCAAGGTGACATGCAGTGGGACTGAACCCGGAACCATGTGGTTCGTAAGCAAGCTACTTACCACACAGCCACTCCTGCGCCTATATATATATATATATACACACACACACACAGCGTCATAGAAAGCATTTCAAGGCAAGCACTAGGACATGATGGAGTCCTTGGACTTACTGGGTCCTGTTGAAGCATCCAACCCATGCCAGCATGGAATATGAACGTTGATGATATATGTTTGTGTCTGTATATAATTATGTGTGTGTGTGTGTGCATGTATCATCATCACTATCATGTAATGTTCACTGTTCTATGCTTATGTAAATATATATATGTGTGTGTGTAATGTATGAAATTAAGTAAACGACAAGGGGGACATGAAATTATGCAAAGAACTTCATTAGCTATTTGTATGTGTGTATAAATGTATAAAACGTGTGTGTGTGTATATTGATGTATGTGTTAAGTGCAGGAGAAAGAATAACATTTTTTTATTGCTCACAGCCTCATAGGCGCAGGAGTGGTTGTGTGGTAAGTAGCTTGCTTACCAACCACATGGTTCCGGGTTCAGTTCCACTGTGTGGCACCTTGGCCAAGTGTCTTCTACTATAGCCTCGGGCCGACCAAAGCCTTGTGAGTGGATTTGGTAGACGGAAACTGAAAGAAGCCCGTCGTATATATGTGTATATATGTATATATATATATATATATATATATATATATATGTATGTGTGTGTGTGTATGTTTGTGTGTCTGTGTTTGTCCCCCTAGCATTGCTTGACAACCGATGCTGGTGTGTTTACGTCCCCGTAACTTAGCAGTTCGGCAAAAGAGATCAATAGAATAATTACTGGGCTTAGAAAGAATAAGTCCCGGAGTCGATTTGCTCGACTAAAGGCAGTGCTCCAGCATGGCTGCAGTCAAATGACTGAAACAAGTAAAAGAGTAAAAGAGCCTTTTTGATTTTAGTCATAATTTAGCCCTCACTGAGCAAACCCCCTTTTAAAGGTATTCCAACCATAAGCTTTCTGTCCTTTATTCAGGCATTGCTTATCTAGGACTACATTATCCCAAGTGTCACCTCCCTCTTCTAACATGCTAAGATGTAATTTGATGGAACGTTGGCTGTTGTTTTTAGCTTGTCAAGTGACCACAATGAGCCTCAATGCAGTGGCTTGTTTGTGAGTTAATTAATGCATCTGTGACATTTTCTTGCTTTGTTGATCCTAACAATTATTGATTATTATAGTATATGTGTGTGTGTGTGAGGGAGAGAGAGAGAGAGAGAGAATTGTAGGGCAAAGGGAATGGGTGCATGAATAGAGCAAAATATAAAAAAAAAAAAACATAGAAAAGGAAATGATGAACTAGTGAGGGGGTCTCTGTTCACAGTTGTTATTCAGCCTGCTAGAAATAGTACAGCTAAGAACGTGGCAACCTGGCAGAGACGTTAGCATGCCTGGCAAAGTGCTTAGCAGTATTTTGTCTGCCACTACATTCTGAGTTCAAATTCCGCCAAGGTCGACTTTGCCTTTCATCCTTTTTGGGTCGATAAATTAAGTACCAGTTACGCACTGGAATCGATATAATCGACTTAATCCGTTTGTCTGTCCTTGATTGTCCCTACTGTGTTTAGCCCCTTGTGTGTAGTAAAGAAATAGGTATTTCGTCTGCTGCTACGTTCTGAGTTCAAATTCCGCCGAGGTCGACTTTGCCTTTCATCCTTTCGGGGTCGATTAAACAAGTACCAGTTATGCACTGGGGTCGATATAATCAACTTAATCCAGCCTCCCACACCTACCCTACAATGTCATTGAAAGAAAAGAACAATCGCATCATCAAGATCTCAAAGCAGCAAGATGATGCATGATTGACTCAAATTAATCGTTATCTTTTGAGAGAGTGATCTGAATACTAAAAGCTTAAAACAACCAGAACTTATACTAGCAAGAAAATTGCAGCAAAGCTGCATGGTAGCGATGTCAGATGTGGCATGCAGACCATCATATGACTTGTTCTATTCTTCTCTTCCATTTGACGAATTCAGTGTGCACGTGCGCATTGCATGTTCATACTTCTCTTTCTGGCTCCTGCTCAAAACAAGTTTACAGATCACAACCATCTCACGAACATGTGTTCACGAGGAGTGCTTCACGCTCTGACGGTTTTGAAATAAAGGCACAGAATATAAGAATTGTACAAAAAATTGTATTTGTCTGATCAGTCATTAAAAATTGCCAACACGTATTGGTAGGTGACATAAGGGTGAGTGGCACTGTAAATTTGTTCAACTATTTGAATGTATATAAGGTGGTTCTATAGTTAATTTGTACATAAAACTATTCGTCTATAGGATAATGCTTGAATATATACATGTGTATTGTATGAAATTTGTTTTGATTAGGAATTTTCTGGACAGTTTATTTAGTATTGTTGAATAAAGTCGTGCATAAGATCCAGTCAAAATGAATTTTATTATAGACTTGACTCTACATCTAGTATTGATTCTCTCCACCATTCCACCATCAGTAAATGTTCTGATATTATTTCTTAAATTAACAACCCCGTCATCATTTACCGTTCACTTTCGATGCTGGCTTGGGTGGGACGGTTTGACAGAGAGCCAGAAAGCTGCAAAGTTTTGTCAGGCTCTGATGTCTTCTATGGCTGGGTGCCTTTCCTAACACCAACCACTTTACAGAGCATACTGGGTGCTTTTGTGTGTGTGTGTATGTGAGAGAGAGAGAGAGAGAGTGTGTGTGTGTGTGAGAGAGAGAGAGTGTGTGTGTGTGTATGTTGAGGCACATGGCTTAGTGGTTAGGGTGTTGCACTTATGATGGTAAGATTCTGGTTTCAATTCCTGGACCAGGTGATTCATTGTGTTCTTGAGCAAAACACTTCATTTCACATAGTCCACTCAGATGGCAAAAATGAGTAACACTGTGATGGACTGGCATCCTATCCAAGAGGAAAACATATGCACCACAGAATCTATGGAAACTGGCAATTATATACCATGTGATCACATGGCTGACCAGATTATCAGATGTTGTTACACACCACTGGTCACAATGTGATTTGCAATGTTTTAACCTTTGGATGACACCACCCTGCTGGCAACGTGAGCAGGCCAACATTTTCCCTGATTGAAAAGGGGGACTAGGGCAACATGAAATTAAATGTTTTGCTCAAGAACACAACTCACTACACATCAAAATTGAACTTTTAGCAGATAGAAACTTTGCTGTAGTTTTATCATTTTCTTTTTTACCTAATACTTTTATCATTTCCTGTGAGTGTGTCTCAGTTTCTGAATGTGTTCACCGTATCCCTGTCTGTATAAGAAGTGGTCAAAAGTGTTGCTGACAAGGAGAGCATCTGGCTGTAAAGCTATGCCTCAGAAAAGGTATCCAACAAATGGGAAGATGGATGTAAAAAAAAAAAAAAAAAAACGAAAAAAACGTTGATGTTTTGATATACAAGTAGGGTACTGAAAAGTTCCTGGCTTTAAGGATTTCACAAAAGACCTGGCTGGAAGCCCAATCTTCTGGGTTCTTTTACAGGGCTTAGAAAAACTGAAGGACCACTGCAATAAGTGTGTAAGTTTGAGGGAGGAATATGTTGAATAAAATCATAATTAACTGATCCTTCTGTATTTTTGATGAGCAATTTGCTTAAAGTAATTAATATTGATTTCTCTTCAGATTTCAATTTAGTAATAGGAAACCTTTCTTCTTTTCTTTTTTCCTCATCTCCAGCTCCATGAAATTGTCCCTGCTGTAACGACCTGTATTGTCAGTAAACAGTTGTGTATGAAGCCCGATTTAGACAACCACTGGGCTTTGCGAGACTTTGCTGCAAGACTTATGAACAACATCTGCCGGTAATCTTCTATCTTTTCTCTTTTGCTTGTTTCAGTCATTGGACTGCAGCCATTGCTGGGGGCATTGCCTTGAAGGATCTAATCCAACAAATTGCCCTCACTACTTACTTTTTTTTAAAGTCTGGTATTTATTCTATTGGTCTCTTTTGCTGAACTGCTAAGTTACGTAAACACACTAACACTAGTTGTAGGGATGGGGTGGGGGGACAAATACAACAACACTAACATACATACACACACAACAGTCTTCTTTCAATTTTCAACTCCCAAATCCACTCAAAAGGTTTTGGTCAGAGCGGGGTCACAGTAGAAGACATCTGCTCAAGGTGCCCTGCATTGGAACTGGACCCAAGACCCTATCAAAAGCTCTATCTCCCTATATATGTTACCTTATTCACCAGAGTATAATAAATGTAGTTAGAGAAGTTCCAGAAGCTGCTTTCGTCTCCAAGGTGGTGGTCGTGGTGGCAGCACTGTTGTTGTTTAACCCTAGGTCAACCCTGATTCACAAAAGCTGTGATTAAAGGCATTACAACTGTGGTGATCCCATCTATTTTTTAAATGTAGTTTATCTAAAAAAATGTATTATTCAATACGACCTTCCTTTTTCTAAAATATCAAAGTGTAAATGAGAGAGATTAGGCTGCTGTTTTCAGCAGGATGAGCAATTCTCTAAGCTAGTGTTCCTCAACCATTTTTTACTTATGGACCCCTTTGATTCTTATTTTCCTTAGATTGATCCTCCTAGTCATTCAGTGTTTAAAAAAGACATATTATATTGTTTATGATTAAATATTATTAGAAATTGTGTTAAAAGAATTGTTAGAATATTTTGTGTATTATATATTTTCTTTTACTCAAAGCCAGGAATTTCTGAGCAACCCTTTGTACCTATACATACATACATACATATATATATATGCATACATTCATAAATATATATATATATCATCATCATCATCATTGTTTAACGTCTGTTTTCTGTGCTAGCATGGGTTGGATGGTTCAACCGGGGATCTGGGAAGCCAGAAGGCTGCACCAGGCTCCAGTCTGATCTGGCAGAGTTTCTACAGCTGGATGCCCTTCCTAACGCCAACCACTCCATGAGTGTAGTGGGTGCTTTTTATGTGCCAGGGGAGTCTAGCAGCGGCCACAATCAGTTGGTGTTTTTAACGTGCCACCGGCACGGAAGCCAGTCAAGGCGGCGCTGGCATCAGCCACATATATATATATATATATATCATGGAGGCAATGACTCGTGCCTGAGGCGTTTGGCAATATGCCATGCCTGAAAAATCCTGTCAAGTCAATTGAAGTAACAGCTGTAGCCATCGTCAGTATCACATAACTGAGATCTGTGCCAGTGGCATGTAAAAAGCATCTTTCATGCTTGAGAAGACCCTTCAAGCCAAGTTGTGTTCGTTGGTGTCACATTACCGGCACCCGTGCCAGTGGCACATAAAAGGCACCTTTCAAGCATTGACCCTTACGGAGGCAATGACAAATGACTGAGACCTTTGGCAATCTGCTGTGCTTGAAGAAGACCCGTCAAGCCAAGTGATGATGATATATACTGTACGGATCGTTTGTGGATTTTCAGCTGATTGGAGCAGTAGCATCTTAAGAAAGCTTCCTGCTTGGATTATATATTCTACCCAACATCCATACTGTTTTATGTGTATGTGTATTTGAGAGGAGAGATTAGAAGAAAAATGTTTTCAGGTTGAAACGTCTCACACTCACACACATCTCCTTAGGTTAAATAATGATCTTTATAATGCGTCCGTGTCTGTAACGCGTAAAAGCACCAACGAATCGTGGCCGTTTGCCAGCCTCATCTGGCCCCTGTGCCAGTGGCACGTAAAAAGCACCCACTACACTCACGGAGTTGTGGTTAGGAAGGGCATCCAGCTGTAGAAACACTGCCAGATCAGACTGGAGCCTGCTGCAGCCTCCTGGCTTCCCAGACCCCGGTCGAACCATCCAACCCATGCTAGCATGGAAAACAGACATTAAACGATGATGATGATGAACTTGATGATAATGCCTGAATATAAAGATGATTTAATCCTTTTGATGTTGTTATTTTAGTTTCACCTGATTTGTGAACTGATAGCATTATGATCTGGTATCAGTGTGCAGGACTGTTTTGTGTTGTCTGGGAAAGGATCACCTGCTGCTGCTTTCAAATACTTTCCATGAGAATTGGGTCAATTCAATCAATATTGTGTTCTGTTTTTGACACTATTAATTTTGAAATGTTTTAAGTACTGAAGTATTTTATGTTAATTGCTCAATTAAAACTACTAATTATTCATTGAATTATTGACTCTGCAGAACAGCTATCAGTGTTAACCCTATTAAACACATATTGCATTATTAACTATCCTATTGACCAATCTTGCCTTTGTCTTCAGCCCTCAACTCTTTGATAGCATCATAGGGGCAACATTATGAGATTCAGCTTACTTGCTTAAGCTCTTTACTCCCTATGGAGCGTAGACCATGGACAACTTTTCTTCATTGTTCTTGACTCTAGACTGTCCCTGAAGGAAGGCCTCCCTCTCCCAGATTTTGTTGATTTTGAATTGCTATCAATGCTTGTGTGACCCCCCCACTCCCATTTTTCTAGGTAGGGATGTTGATCCTATGCAACCCCTCTGAGAAGAGGTGGTCCATATTAGTCTGGCCTCTAACCTTTGACCCATCAAGCACAAGAGACCCTACCAGGAACTTACACTCCAATGATATAGCTTTCAGAGTTATTGAGATATACACAAGCTACCACACCACACCACGACAAGGACTGGACCTTGTAGTGGTTCAGTGACATCTCTGTCCCAAGCACTCAGGCCAGATCTCTGATTTGCAGATACCTTCCACCCTCTCTCTTTCCTGCTAGTCTTGTAGTTTCTTATAATCAACCACAAAGAACATCTGGTTCCAATGTTATATTTATTCTGACAATTACGACATCAATAAGTCTTTCTACCAGCCACAAGGCCTGAGGTTTTTGCTGGGAGGGGCTATTTGATTACATCAACTCCAGCGCTCAACTGTTGCTTATTTTATCGATTCCAAAAGGACGAAAGGCAAAAATCAACCTTGGTAGCATTTGAACTTAAAGCATGAAGCTGGAAGAAATACTGGTAAGCATTTAGTCTGGCATCCTAATGATTCTACCAGCGCGCCACCTTCAACTTCCCTATTAATCATCATCATTGTTCGACTGTAGTCGAGACAATGGAACTTACCATGCTACGCCAGACTTCATGGTCCATCATAGCATCACAGAGGTCCTGTTGCTGGATGCCTGTATCCCTGGAGATTACATCAGGGTAGGAGAGTGTGCGCCCTCTGGTATCACAAGCAGATGGCTTCCAGAGGAGAAGAGTAGAGATTACCTCATTTTCAGCTCTACAACAATGTCCAGCAAACTGTACTCTTCTACCTTTCACAAGAGATGATACAGGTGGTAATTTCCCATATATTTGTACTTTGGTTGGATGGCGCTTCCACAAGAGATTTTGAGCTCTCATAAGGAGGCGAGTGTAAGTTCCATCCAACTGCCTCTCAAGCTTCTTTGATAACATCCAGGTTTCTGAGCCATATAGTAAAATTGGTTCCCTATTAATAATCCTTTCTACTAAAGGCACAAGGGCTGAAATTTTGTGATAGGGGGCTAGTTGATTACATCAACCCCAGTGTTTCACTGGTACTCAATTTATTGACCCTGAAAGGATGAAAGGCAAAGTCAGCATTGGTGGAATTTGAACTCAGAACGTAAAGACAGATGAAATGCCACTAAACATTTTGCCTGATGTGCTAACGATTCTGCCAGCTCTCCACCTTCTTCCTTGTTAATAATAAGAGTAATTAATAATCATAATAATTTTTGTTTATTTTAGTTATTATTTTTTTTACCTTCTTTCCAGGATTAACAGTTTTAAGACTAACATATTTTTCCGTTATATTTCATTTATCGGATAATGTTATTTTAATTACCTCTAGAACTTTTAATACTTGCCGAAACAACCTTCAGACAAGAGTGACAAAGCTTTTTAGTAAAGCTCTCCAAACAGAAAAGGTTCCTCTATCTACACAATATGGTGCACTTGTTGGTCTTGGAGAGCAAGGACAAGAGGTAATGTCAGACTTTTCTAAGCTACTATCTTATTTTCGTATTTATGTTTTTGTTTTTATGCTCTTGCTAAATTTCCTCCCCCCCCCCATCTTCTCTGCTCAGTTACTGACATCTAAACAAGGAAAACACTTCTCTCTACATTACAGGTTGTGAAAGCTTTCATTGTACCCCATTTGAAGGTTCTTGGTGACCGGTTAAAAGCAGTTATTGACAGCCCTGTTGTGAATAGTTTGGACAAGCTTGCTGTTGATCACGTGAAAAAGATTTTGTTGGTAATTGTTTGTTTTTTTTTCAGTTCTGTTTTATTAATAATTCAACTGTTTTGGTTTTCATAAAGTATAAGAATTTTTTTTTAATGCTAAATTTTTCATTTCTTTTTGTTTATCCTTAACCCTTTAGTGTTTAAACTGGCCAAATCTGGCCCAATATATTCTACATATTTTATATTCAAACTGGCCATATCCAGCCTCTCACACCTAACCTACATTGACAGTCTAAAAATAAACAATTACATCATTGAAACCTCAAAGCTATAAGGTAATGCATGATTAATTAAAAACAATTTAAATAAAAAAGCATTACATTTAACAGAGTAATCTGAACACTAAAGGGTTAAAACATGATAAGGATAAGATGACTGTAAATTTAGTTAAAGTGGTGGAAAACCAGAATCAGCTGTGAATTCAAACCCTTGGTGCAACAATTTACATTATGCTCCAGAGAAAGACAGATAATATCATTGTGTCAGTTGCCCTGAAAGACAATATTTTACAACTGTTTCACAAATGAGTAGTTAACAATAGGGAGACTACCATCATCATCATTTAATGTCTTTGTTCTATATGGAAATAAAGTTAGCCGATATTAATTTTTTCAGCTACAACATTTGAAAGCTGCCCTTCCTTAACCCTTTCGTTACCAATCTGGCTGAAGCCGGCCCTGGCTCTGAGTACAAATGTCTTGTTTTCATAAGTTCTGAATTAAAATCTTCCACCAACCTTAGTCACAATTTATGTTTCTAACACTAGCTGAATGATAACTAAGTTATTTTATTAAATTCTTTGTTATATTTAATATTAATTGAAAGGAACACAAAGCATCTCAAAATAAATACAGTAACAAAAGGGTTAATTTCAGTCAGTCCATTAGTATAGACTCACACCACATGGCTAAGACAACTGGCACCTCTCAATCACAATATTTTCACTTAATGGCAAAAGCAAATATCTGAAGAAGCTTCAACCACAATCAGAAAGGCTTAGAAAGAAAACAATAGAATTTACTTGCTGGTTATGTGGTTAGAGTAAAACGAAACACTTTGTCTTTGTCAATGTAACAAAGCCAGTAATAATGAATTATCTTGCACAAACACACACACACACTGCTGTGATCACTGTATACACACAGTTACACTTAGACAGTGTTTCTCTTGGCTTGTAATTACAAAAGAAAACTTTCTGGTTTTGCAATGATAAATTTTATGTGACGTTTAGGTTGCTGACAATTTTCACCTTCATATTGAAAGCTGCTCATATCAAATTATTAGCGATTACTTTTGACGAGGAAGAGTTTCAGAGTGGGGAGAAGAAGGAAGAGAGATGGTTACAGTCAACTGAACTAAATTCCTAGTATTTTACTGGTATCGCTTATAACAATCATCATCATCGTTTAGCGTCCGCTTTCCATGCTAGCATGGGTTGGACAGTTCAACTGGGATCTGGGAAGCCAGAAGGCTGCACCAGGCTCCAGTCTGATCTGGCAATGTTTCTACAGCTGGATGCCCTTCTTAATGCCAACCACTCCGAGAGTGTAGTGGGTGCTTTTTATGTGCCACCGACACAGGTGCCAGACGAGGCTGGCAAACAGCCATGATCGGATGGTGCTTTTTACGTGCCATCGGCACGGAGGCCAGACGAGGCTGGCAACGGCTATGATTGGATGGTGCTTATTACGTGCCACCGGCACGGAAATAAAATGAGATATAATGTCAAAGTCAACCTTGGCAGAATTTGAACTTGGATTTGTGATTATCATTCAACAATCTGGATGAATAAATTAGTTACAAACAGACAGACGGTCATAACGTACAAACATTTCTCATGGCACCAGTTTACACTGTTTACAGATGCTTACATTTTTATGTTTTCCATGAATTTTTCATGGGTCCAGCTCATAAGACTAATTGTTACTGCCAATGTAGCTGTATTCGTGGTTGCTGCTGCCACAGTCATCAATGATGATGATTCAAAGTGACGAGAGTTACTGTTGGGCAAACATTTAAAGAAAATATATTGGGTTAAGTAAGGTATACTAGCCATCTCAATATGGCTAACCACTAAGGGTGGGTGTTACTGTTGCTTGTTGCCCCAGGAGATCATCATCTCCAGCTGGCTCTAGGCACACTTTCTCCTGGGGCTACAAGCTACAGTAACACCCACCCTTAGTGGTTAGCCATATTGAGATGGCTAGTATACCTTACATTGTCGTGCAGTTACTCTCTCTTTCTCTTTTACTTGTTTCAGTCATTTGACTGCGGCCATGCTGGAGCACCGCCTTTAATCAAGCAACTTGACCCCGGGACTTATTCTTTTGTAAGCCCAGTACTTATTCTATCGGTCTCTTTTGCTGAACCGCTAAGTAACGGGGAGGGACATAAACACACCAGCATCGGTTGTCAAGCAATGCTAGGGGACAAACACAGACACACACACACATATATATATATATATATATATATATACGGGCTTCTTTCAGTTTCCGTCTACCAAATCCACTCACAAGGCATTGGTCAGCCCGGGGCTATAGCAGAAGACACTTGCCCAAGATGCCACGCAGTGGGACTGAACCTGGAACCATGTGGTTGGTAAGCAAGCTACTTACCACACAGCCACTCCTGCGCCTATACTGTTTACATCTTGTTCAGAGATTTATTATTTATTGTGTTTTTTTCCTTTTTTTTTTCCAGAAAGTTGTGCCACCTGTCCTGAAGAATACGAAAACAGGGAATGATTCTCTGGAAGACTACATGAAAGAATACGGATATCTTGGTCAGGCTTTACATACAGCTGTTGTTCAGGAGAGACAAACACCAATAGCAACTAACATGGCATCGACCATGACTACAGGCAGTAGTGTAAGTACTAAGTATTTTGCTTTGCTTTGCTTGGAAGGAGATTTAAGGAAATGTTGATTGTCGACACGGGGTTTCTTTTAAAAAGTTCTTCTGGTAATACATTCCAGCTGTTTACATTCTGAATTCAAAACCTGTCAAGGTTAACCTTGCTTCCCTCCGACTGAGGAGCCAGAAGGATGTAATAACAGTCAAGCGCTGATGTTGATTATTTAATCAACTGATGATGAAGCTGCTAGGATTCTTTGTGTAAGGAACTATGGCTACGAATCCTGAACAAATCCTTTTAGTACTGCTTCTATTTTAAGTGCAAATGATTGTGTAAAGGAAATATGTGCTATGTCTGTTATTGTGCCCTATAGGATTAGTTCTTTTGCTCAATATAAAAGTATAGTCCAGTGTTTCTTATAAAAGAGGGAGCACTGTGAGGGTTCAGAAAAGGGAGCAGACAAATGTTTAATTGAATTAAGATGGTTATTTTAAGTTTATCCAACACCATAATGAAGAAACAAAGATTATATAGATGCAAGTTCTATTTTATCTTCTTGAGGACCAAGATATGTGGTGCATTGCTGCACTGAAGAAGACCTACCCACCACGACTGAATTTATATCCTAAAACCAAAATGCCACGTAAAAAGCATTGGTGTTAGTGCCAGGTAAAAACACTGATGCTGGTGAAACTGGGTAAACAGAAACTGCCTAGAAACCCATCAGATGGATTTTACCTGTAATTTAAAGGTATAGCCTTGAGACATACACTATGTCATGCTTACTCTACATAAGGATTATATTAATTGTGCACACGTCTGTGGGATACTCAGGCATTGTCATGCTAATTCAATAAGCAGGTAATTCATTGACTGAACAACTGAATCCTCATTATTTGAAATCAATAATTTTTTTGTGTGGGAGGAGGGGCGGTGGACTGATAGCCTAGTTTTGATTCCCGGCTGTAATTGATTCACATATATTGTTAATAGTATTCTTAAAGAAAGTAGGACCATCACGATTTATTTTTTCTGAATGTGACATGGTAAATTATCTTGTATTGACTTATCTTATATGTTACTGTTTTTCATTTTCTTTCCTTTTTTACAGACAAGACAACCAATTTTGATCCATTCTGGCAGCTCCACACAAACCAACATGACCTCCAGTGGAACTAACACACGTATTGTAACCCCATCAGGTGGAATGGCTCGCACACAAGGTCCCGGTCAAAACAAACTTGTAATCGTCACTCCTCCAACCCGTCCAACAGGAATGGGTGTTCAGACGTCTTGTTTCACTAGCGGCAGCAGCAATACATCGACACCTACCATCGTGAAATTAGTCACAGCACCAAATACCAGCTCCAACAGTTCAAAGATTGTTGTCATGTCGGTTCCTTCAGGTGCAAATTCAAACTCACAAACTTGCTCTACCATAATGCAAACGAGCAGCACAAATACAGCAGCAGTTTCCACCACAACCCATGACATGGGCATGAAAAGCATTTTCAGTGCTACACCATCGATCGCTATCAAGAAAGACCCCAACAGCCCCTAAGGGTTTTTATTCTTGCTGCCACAAAAAAGTTATCAAATAATTATTTTTGATTGACTGTTGTTCCTGATGCAATTAGGACAGACTTTGGACAGTCCTGAAAGAATCTTTTCAAAGATAAGTGGAGGAAAAAAAAAATGTCCATTTTAATACCCAGTGTTTACAGACTGAGGTGCTTTGAGGTGTTGGGGATAATCTTTATCAAGCATTTATCAAGATCTGGCTTAATGACCTAACAAATGATTATTGAGGCATTCAGTCAATTCAATCATTTCATGCTACAATTAGACAAATTAAATGGTTTCAAAGACATGTTGTAGGATAAAAGAAATTTTATGCAATCAAAATAAAAGCCATTTCCAGTCTTCAACAAATATTTTCAGGTGTACTCTGAAAAATTTCTCTCTTTGTTGTCGTTTATTAATTATACTTCAGTAAAGCAGTTTGGTACCGCTTGGTCTTCTTTGAGATGTTTCTCTAAGATAGAATATTACAGGTCGTGCCGTTCTGTTTTTTTTTTATATACATCATGAATATTATACACACTGATATTTTAATTTAAGGCTATTTCTAATGTGTATATTAATTCAATTCTAACCTTGTTAGCTGTGTTTATCGATTTCTATATCAGAACAAGCATTTTTTTGCTTAGCTCAAACTGTCTGAGGAGACACTGTGTCTGACATTCCACCAATGTTCTGAGCAAAGCCCTGTGTTTTTTTTTAACATGAGTTTTTTTTTAGATGTTTCTGAAACAAAATTGTTTTCGTATTTACATTCCCAATGAATGTAAGAAAAAAATCACCTTATACTTGAAAAATAGGTAAGGGCTGGTGGCATGAAGAGTAACCAGCCACAAAATTCTGCTTAGAAAAGTGGTTATAAAATCTACCAAATTCTAATCACAAGGTATTGCTCAGGTAGATAAAATTATAGATTACTAATTCAAATATCAAATATGTATTCATACCCCACTATATGTTTCTGAATTTATTTCAGTGTAGGAGACTTAAATTTTTATAATCTCACTTCATCCAGCTTTGAGGAGTGAGCATCACTTGCAATGGACAGGTAACGTATCTAGAGAGTGAGAGAGGTTTATCTCTTGTCCACTTAACGTTATTTAACTTGAATCCAATATTGATTTTTAGTAACTTTTGGAGTCTTTATCCTTATATATATAGGGGTAGCACACACTGTAGGCCACTGCTGAATACTTTGTCCTTACAGATTTCACTTTCTTATCAGGTGGTCTTAGTGCTTGGCATCATGGCCAAGTGTCCTCTTTCATAGCTTTGGGTCAACTGCTGAGAGAAAGAGGTGGACAGAAACCATGTGGTAAGCCCATTACTGTGTCACATCTTCACCATCATCTTTCTTTCTTTTCCAACTGTGGTATCCTTGAATCTCCCCTAGAGCAAGATACCTGTTCCTGTCCTATGATACTTTAGCCTCTGATCACCTGGCTAGCATGAAGACTGCTGCCATTTTAGGGAGTAGTACTTTTATTGTAGCCCTAGGTGCCAACCAAAACCTTGTGAGCAAAACTGATTGACAGAAACTGAAAGATGCCATATATATATAAATGTATGTGTGTGTGCATACCCTTGTCTTGATACATGGTTCAAACAAGCATTGCTGTCATATAAATGATGATGTTTGTTTCCAGTCTGTGAAAAACATGACTGGCCGTGCAGTCTTTTCTATGGCCAGATGCAGTTTTGCTTTCACAGCGTCCAGCAAAGCATAAGGAGTGCTCAAGACCCTTGTCTTCAAAATGAACCAAACAGAAAAGACCAATGGGTCAAGATTGTGGCTTTTGAGGGCCATACATCCTTGCCTATGAATGATGGAATGTTTGTCTGAATCCACTGTTTTGTCTGTTTGGAGCTGTGGGATGGTGCCGAGTCCTGTTGGAGCCTCCAAGGTGTGCCTTGAAAGTGCTCATTTCCTCATGGAAGCAGTTCAGCTCCCAGAATGTTACTAATGTATAACTGAGTGCTAATTTTAACACCCAAGGGCACAAAAATGAGGGGAGACTTTCCAGTAGCTGTCACAGCTACCCAAACCATAACTGACTGTGGATTTACATCGATTTATGAATCTACCTTCGATGGAGCCTGATGCATTCCAAAGTCAATCATTCTGTTGGTTTACTGTCAAAAATGTTTGATGTCCAAATTCCTTTCATGAGGGATCACCAGGTTGGGCAGCATACCTTCAGCAATCTGACACAGAATAAGGCAACTTATCAGTCTCATGAACTTATAAACTTGCGTGAGCTCATGACAGCGGTTCATCTTGTAGGGGTGAATCCTGAGATCCTCCTTCGACATTCAATACATTGATTAGCACCCTTGATTTGCTCTTCACTCAAGGTATGTACTGTCACCTAGTAGCCATATCTCAAACTATTGCTTTGTTGCGAGTTCACTGTTGCGCAGAACAATGACATAACTTTGTTTGCAGAGCGGTTTGAGAGTCTACAGCCTAATGATGTTGACATAGCAATGCAACAACAACTAGAAGTGCAGATGCAGACAAATCTTCCTTTGTTTAATAGATATAGGTAGCGCCTCGCAAGGACCGAAATCACACTGTACTAAGTTTTCTCATAGCGTAAGTTGTTTTGAACAGCTCGTAGGTTAATTGATTTGTGTATTTGCAAGATTTTTTGTCCTCACAAATTCTCCTACACTCTGCTTCGTGATGTCACTTCCGGTTCACAAAACTTTCTGTTATACATCAAATAAGGTGAGAAATTCTGCTTTCTTTCTTTTTTGTTTAATGAATAATAACTCATAGCAGTTTTGTTATAGCATAACATTATTCAAATGAATAGTTTTAATGAAAATAACTGGTTTTTATCGTTCGTTCCTAGATGGGCCCAAGACCTCGCATGACCTTGGAGAGACGGTACGAGGCTCTCTCGTGGCGTGGGAAGCTGTCGGAGGCTGCAATAGCCAGAAAACTTGGTGTAGCCAGGCGCAAAATTCAGTGCTTATTTAAGAAATACGAGGAAACCGGATCAGCAGCTGACAAAAAGGGTAGGGGACGGAAGAGGCTGATGACCCAGCGGGAGGACCGGATGCTGATCCAAAAGTCACTGAACAACCAAAGGGCAACGAGCCGGCAACTGGCGGAGGAGATGCAAAAGGAGACAGGGAAGCAGTTGTCTACAACCACCGTCAAGACCAGATTACTGGAAGCTGGTCTAAAATTCTGTAGAGCCGCCCGTAAGCCACTCCTTACAGCCCAAAACCGGAAGAGGCAGCTGCTCTGGGCCCGTGCCCACAAGACATGGACCGTGCAGCAGTGGCGGACAGTGATGTTCACTGACGAGTCGCGATTCAGTCTCGTCAGTGACAAGCCTGTCCATGTGTGACGCCGCAGGGGTGAGCGCTTCAACAAAGACTGCATTGCTCCCACCATGAAGCATGGTGTGGGGGGCGTTCAGCTACAGTGGTGTTGGGCGGCTCTATGCCGTCGAAGGCAACATCAACGCAGCAAAGTACGTTGAGATAGTACGGCATGCTGCCTACCCGCTGCAGGATACCTCTTTGGTGGCGAGGAGTACGTGCTCCAGCAGGACAACGCGCTCCCCACACAGCCAAGCTCACAACCGGTTTCTTCAAGGACCATGGGGTGACGGTCATGGACTGGCCTGGCCAGTCACCTGATCTGAACCCTATTGAGAACCTCTGGAGTCAATTGGGTAGGGATTTGAATGTGCAGCAATACAGGAACCGACACGAGCTGTTTGGGGCACTTCTTGCTGCATGGAGGGCCATCCCTGCAGGCACTCATAGACAGCATGCTGGCCCGCGTAGCAGCTGTCATTGCTGCCAAAGCAGGAGCAACAAGATATTGACTAAATTTCAGGATTAATAACAATTATGTGGTATGCTGGGATATGTTTTAATAAATTTTTGATTAAAAACGAGTTTGTTTCTGATGATAAGCTAATTAAATTAAGAAAATGTAGAAATTTGAGAAGTGCTAATTAATTTCTGATGCAAGTGTATATATATATATATAGAGAGAGAGAGAGTCAAAACAAACATTAAATATAATAAAAGGGTAGGTTTTTAATGTTACAAGCGTAGCTCTTCATCAGAAAGAGGAGAAAGGAAAGGTTTGGAGGAATTAAAAAAGTCCAGGAAAAGCGTGTGTGTGGTTACATATCTGAAATGACCAGAAGTGGAGAGAGATATGGAAAGTGGTTTATAGAACAGGAGAGTGCAAAAATGGCTAGTGTGTGTTTATGTGAGTAATATATGTGTAAAGGAGTGGTGTTGACAAACTGGTTGGCAGCCGCTGTTCAATTCAGTGGTGAGAGTGCATGTGTATGTATATATGTGTGTATGTGGGAGCATGTGTGGGTGTAAGTAGCAATGTGACAAGTGTCTGAGTGCATTTGTATCATTGTGTGTACATATGTTTGGTGGGGGGTGTCTATAAGTGTGTGTATACATGTGTGCATATGTATGTGTGTGTAGGGTTCTTCTTGTACGTCAAGATATGGAAATGTATGTGTGCAGTAGGTGTGTGTGTATTGTAGGAGTAGGAGTACAAGCTACGTATGCGGGTGTGTAGAAGTGTGGGGAAGAGAAATAAAAATTAAAAGTCAATACAAATTTTTACAAAAAATTTTTAAAAAGTGTGTGGAAGATGTTACTGGAACGAGTTGATCATGTTTAGTCCAAAATGACTTTGGGTCTGTAGAGGGAAGATGTAGCACTGTTCAAGGTGAAGTCTGGCAGAGGTGAGTCTTTGGTGCAAGACAAGGCTGAAAACTGTGGTGTGGTGTGAAGTAGCCAACAGAGCTAAAATGATGGGCAACAGGGGTATTTTTCCATAGCCAGATGTCCCATAGGTGTTTGGTGAATTGATATATATCATCTGGCCCCTGTGCCGGTGGCACATAAAAAGCACCATCCGATCGTGGCCGTTTGCCAGCCTCGTCTGGCACCTGTGCAGGTGGCATGTAAAAAGCACCCACTACACTCATGGAGTGGTTGGCGTTAGGAAGGGCATCCAACTGTAGAAACACTGCCAGACCCCAGCTAAACCGTCCAACCCATGCTAGCATGGAAAACGGACGTTAAACAATGATGATGATGATATTCTTTTATTTGTTTCTGTCATTTTACTGCAGCCTTGCTAAAGAACCATCTTTATATATATATTGGGTTGTCCGGAAAGTTCATGCCAATTTTTAAAAGAAAGATAAAGGTCAATAAATACTTGCCATTACATATTTAATCAACCAAATATGAACCATTTTGCTGCACAATGCATCTCCATCTTTCCTTTAGCTTGAAAATACAATACCCGCTTCCCAGAATTGTGGGGGTTTCATGGCAAAGAATTCATCAAGGTATCTTTTTACGTCATCCAAGGAATTGAAATTTTTACCATTAAGACTATTCTGCAGAGATCTGAATAAGTGGAAATCCAAAGGAGCAATATCTATTGAATATGGAGGGTGGGGTAACACATCCCAGCCGAGCTGCAGCAATTTTTGTCTGGTTCCCAAAGCACCAAATGCCGAAAATGAACTTTCTTATCTTCCATTTTAAAGGGTTACAGAATTAACACAGGTTATAAGAACATAAATCTCCTTCCACGAAAAGACAGCTTAAACTGTGCTCTAAATGGAGGTGTAGTCAAATCCTATTTTATGGACTCAACCACGTTCTAAAATAAGTCGAAAGGTAAGCTCTTATAAATCAGCACAAACTTTCTAGACAACCCTATATATATATATATATATATATATGAGAGAGAGAGAGAGAAAGTCAAATCAAACATAAAACTTCAAAAGGACATATACATGAAATGTATTTGCGTGACGTTCAGTAAAGGTGGAAAAAAGTGTGACGTGTAAAAGCGCCCATTACACTCTTGGAGTAGTTGGCATTAGGAAGGGCATCCCAATTCAGACTGGAGTCAGATGCAGCCTTCCAGTGTGCCAGCCCAGTCAAACTGTCCAACCCATGCCAGCATGGACAAGAGACGTTAAATAAAAAATGTTGTGGTCGAGGGTCACCAATTGTAATGGTTGTTGTTAAGGTGTTGGTTGCCAGTATGTCAAGATGGAAGTAGAGCAGTGATCAAAGTTGTATAGAAATATTTATTTACTGTTACTTTGTATATATCCAAAACCACAATGGGTTGGTATGTATAATTAGTAAATGGAAAAGCATGCAAAGTAAAAAGAGTTAATTTCGGCTGCTATGTGTGTATACGGTCTCATAGTAATATATATAGAGAGATATGGTAAAGTTACAGAGAAAAGAAAGTGAGAATGGTGGGATGAAACAACTGCTTCGCTAGTGAGTTACCATAGTTGTCCCTTTGTGCTTTTTCCTTTAGAGACGGTGTCTTGTTCAGCTGGTTCTCACTAACTGACTTAGGCTTACTGAGTTCTTCCTTTTATAACTATCCAAAACCAGCCAGAAGGATAGACATATTGTTGAGAACGACAGATTTCATTGGAGGTCTGTTGTCTCTATTCTAGCTTTTGGTGGCCTGGAAGAGGTTAAAAGGGTCAAGTGGCAAAAACATTATTCTACTTAGCGAAAGCATCTGGCTAATGTAATTGCTGTCACTCTCAGAAAAACTATTGTTTTACCATGAGAAAAGTGCTGTTGAAGTGTTAAGTGAAATTTGGCTTTCAAGGATTGAATCCACACAATGCCTGCATGAAGCCACTACAAAACCGCCAAAAGCTTGTTTATTTTTATTTATTATTAGTGTTGCTTAATATGTTTTGCTAAAATTGCTATTTCTTTTCAGCTATCAACAGAAATAATGCATGCATTATAGTGAAACAGTAAAAGGATCACGGCAGTGCCCAGTCACTAAAACTGAAAAATTTTTTTAAACCATCTAATAGGTTCATTACGTTATCGCCGTTTTGCGAGATTTGGCTGTTATTTCTAGTATGTGGATAGCCTGCTTGAAGGACAAGGCCGTAGGATGAGTAGGGGGGGGGTATGTGTGTGTGTGTGTATTTTGTTTTTGAAAAATTGAAATTTTACAAACGAACTTTTTCAGAATCCTAATCTACGTATTTCGCAAAAAAAGAATTTCCGGAAAAAGTGGAAAATGAGGAGGGGGTGGGGAAATTGAAGTTTCGAAAATGCGATTTTTGAAAAAATTTTTCAGAATTGGAATCTCTCTAACCAAAAAAACGTGGGATTCCATAAAAAAAAAATGAATATATATCCATTTTCCCGAAAATTATGACGGAAAAATCGGATCTTGTGAATTTTCCGAAAGTCCTCTCCCCACCTCCCAGGTTGGGTTTTTTTTTTTTGTTTTAGTTAATGGACGAAGACCTTTATATTAACCAATTATTGCTTTACCGCGAGAAAAGTGCTGTTGAACTGTTGAGCGAAATTTGGCGATCGAGGATCGAATCCACGCTATGACTGCATGAACCAACTACTACTACTACTACACAGGCATGGTAAAAAGCTTGCTTACCAACCACATGATTCCGAGTATAGTCCCACTGCCTTTGTCCCCACCCCCCACTATCGCTTGGCAACCGATGTTGGTGTGTTTATGTCCCCGTTAATAGCGGTTCGGCAAAAAGAGACCGATAGAATAAGTACTGGGCTTACAAAAACTAAGTCCTGGGGGGTCGATTTTTGTTCGACTGAAAGCGATGCTCCAGCATGGCCGCAGTCAACTGACTGAAACAAGTAAAAGAATAAAAGAATGTGTGTGTGTGAACGTGACAAAAAAAATTTGCACAAACGAACCTGGGAGGTGGGAAGAAGACTTTTGGAAAATTCACAAGATCCACATTTGCACACACACACACACATACACTTGATAGGGTTTTGTTGGGATGGAGAAAAAAAACGGAAACTAACGGTCATTGCCCCCAATTTCTCATCAGTTTTAAACTTCTGGCATCATTCTGCCATGAATGAAATTTGCTGCGCGTCTATCATATTTCAATGCTTTTTTTTTTCACTTCATAGACAGACTTTCCTCGTAGTTCTTCAGTTCGTTTTAACCATCATAGCATAAGGATAATCGTTTTATTACACATACACGCACACACATTGAACTATAGCTGTCTTTTTTCTCTTTTACTATTATAAAATATTACCAAAGTACAGTGAAAAAATTCAGTTCTGAATCAGCTTTTATTTTTCTTTCTCCTAAAACCATTATCTCTCAATACATCGTTTGCTTAAGCGTTTATCACTCACTCACATCTTACAAATATCGAAACAACAAACGAATCTAGAAATAGCAGCCAATTCCCCAGCAAACCATAGCTTACTGTTTAAAAGAACCCCCCCCCCCACATTAGACAATTGTTGTCCGACTTCCTCTGAAACAAAAATGATAATAAAAAGACGGTATAGTCATGGCGAGAATATATTAGGATTGACTTAGGGTTAAATATCATCTATATTATCGACGAATCTCAGGTGACTTGAACGTTATATCTTTTACTTGTTTCAGCTATTAGATTGCGGCCATGCTGGGATACCGCCCTGTGAAATTTTAGTCGAATTATTTAAAGGCTGGTACTTAGTCTATTTGTCTTTTTTGCTGAGCCGTTAAGTTACGAGGACGCAAACACACCAACACCGGTTGTCAAGTGGTGGTAGGGAACAAACACGCTGATATATACATACATAACAGGCTTGTTTCAATTTCTGTCTACTAAATCCACTCACGAGGTTTTGGTCGGCCCAAGGCTATTGTAGAAAGCAATTATCCAATATACCATATAGTGGGATTGAACCCAAAACTATGTGGCTGCAAAACTAACTTCTTACCACACAGCCACCCCTACACCTAGTTTAGGCGCAGTGGAATTTTACTAAGTAGGTCCCTGTTGCTTTCTTGACAAGTTTTATAAGGTTGTCATGGAGTTTTCGTGGGAGAATATAAAGGCAATTTTCCATTATTCTCATTCAACTATATACATATGGTCGCAGCAACTGCCTACGTATTCAGAATCTAATACAAATACAGCGAAGCATTTCCCCCCTAATCTATCGCACCTACACGGTACTTTATTTTGTCGACTCTGGAAAGATTAAAAGCTAAGTTAATACTGGAGTCCAACTCAGAAATGCCGCGAAGTATTTTGTCCGGCACTCTGACAATTCCACTACTTCGTAGCCCGAGTCAAATTTATGAATGCCACTATTTTTGTTTAGTTCTCGATTATTTTCAGCGTAAGCGACAATTATTAAAGAATACATAATTACGATTACTATGTACATTATACATTCCACACTGCTAATATTCTGATCACCGACAGATCTAGAAAAGGCGAAAAGACTTCTGTATTAATTAACCATATTTAAATATATATTTCTTTCCTTTCTAGAAGAGCGTTAATCGTAGTAATTAGGAAGAAAAAAAAATCATTAACAGCGATTGCTCAACACTAGTTATGTAACAGAAATTTTACATAACCAATGTCGGCTATTAAAAGCAAAAAAAAAAATGTGGTGAAGATTCTCTTATTTCTAAACGTTGTACAATGTTACGCAGATGAGTTCGCTAAGATCGAATTAGACATGACGGCGAGTGATACGTGACCCGGCTTCTTAGTTTTTAGTAATTTTAATTCGTTGCTAAGTCGCGTAGGAAAAGTACAAACAGATTCTTTCCGCCTTATAAAATTTCAAGGGCGAAACCAAACGTGTAAAAGCATGAGAACAATTACGATGTAAAAAGCCATGACTTGATAAAAATCAAAAAAGAAAAAGCGGGGCGGTTACATTTAACGAGAAAGACTCGACTAAAAGCGATTGTGAATGCATTTGGAACAGTTGCAGGTACCAGTATTTATACTCTTTATCCACGTGACTGCCCCCCTTGAGGCCGCCTCAACCAATGAAACGTCGCCGTTCGCCCCAACCGGAAGTCAGTTATTGTTCCACTCGGACATAACAGAAATTCTGTAATTGAGAAAAAAACAACTGACGAAGTGTGAACAATGTGAGTATCATTATCGATATTATTTGTCATTAGCGCCATCAATTGCCGACCAGTTTTTGTTTTTTTTGCTACGAGGATCTTCATTACTCTAATGAGTTGAGTTTGATTTAATTAGTCGCTAATTTATCGCAGGTATTCCGTTGTTATTGTCTGGAAAAGAAGCACTTGTTTCACACACGCACACCCCACCTTCTGTTGCTCCTCATGTCGACATATTTCTCTCATTGATCAACGACTGACAGATTAACTCTATATAAAAGCTTAGCATTTACGAAATAATACAGACATCTATGTGTGTTTGTGTGTTCGGCAGCATTCAATTTTTTAATATTCTTTATGTCTCGTCTCAAATTATTTATTTTCTAATGTTTTTATTACCACAAGAAGTGTACTCTGAGGTCGACTTCGCCTTTTATCATCCATGCGAGGCGGGGTGGGCATCGTTAACATTAATTACTGGGGTCGATTTATATCAGCCATGTCCCTCCCCACATGTTCGTTTCGGTCTTACAAATCATTATACGTATCAATCGTGTACTGATGACTCATCCATGGTAAATTATCCCGAGTAATATTCTTTATACTCTGTCGGCATATACTAACCATAGACACACACTCTTTATATATATATTGCCGGAACGAACGCAGAAAAATCGAGAAACTCGGAGTGAACGAGCAATTAAATACACGAAAAAAGATGTATATTTAAAAGAGTAGATTATACTCGATTGAACGGAATTGCCACCCCAGTATTTTACTACTAACTTCTACTATCGATCCTTTTTGAAAGAAATGAGCCAAGTCGTTTCCCGGTTTGTTGGAATACCGGTCCAGTTAGTCGAATAGAAACATCTGGTTCGACACTCCTCTCTGATACGACTCTGAGTTTTTTTCCCCCCTTCAAAACGTGATATTAGGTCCAAACTTCCGACCGAATAATAACTTGTGTACAAATTGTTTGTATTTAATATTTTTTTTAGACTCTGATCTACTACATATGATCAAAAGTGTACATTTCATCCTTCTTCTCACTCCCTCAAACCTCTGAGAAGCATAATGTATCTAGGGCTACATTATCTAATAAGTCCTTATTAACGACAGTAAAGTGTTATTTAAAGGAAATTTAGCTGATACTTTTTTTTTAAAATAGTGATCGACCACTTAAGTCTCTTTCGTTGGGTATTAATTAAGTCGATTGGTGGAGGATATAAAGAAATCATGACGATTGTGGCTATGAATTGCTGTGGGTGATTTGCAAATAACTGGCAATCATGTGTTTCCCAAATGCAATGACATTTTACCAAGTCTTTATTAGTTATTACGATTCTGTTGGTTATTTTTAACTAGTAAGTCTGATTCTAAAAGCTGTTCTGTGTCAACAACCAGCTTGCCTTTATCCCCAAGATGGCTAATCATTCGATCATGAGATACGATTGTGCAAACCTTGTCCCGTGAATACTTACTTATTTAGCCCCAGTTACTCATTATTTGTAATTTATTAATTTGTCATTTACGTTTTTTTTTTTTTTGTGCTAATTGAAGCTGTTAAATTGTTACTAGAGCTTAATTTCGAGAAAAGCATGAATGCCACATATCGTTTTACATCGTCTCCCTCATATCACTCTGAAAAGCTTTCTGTGCTTTTTAATAAGGAAAGCATTTATGTAATATTGTTAGTAAAACGTAGCATTTTTATGGTATTGTCAGCCTGAGTGTCAAAGATAATTAAGTATGGAAGCAAGCCGCAAACCTACTTCGATTCTCTTCTGAAATTAATTCATTTACACCGCTAATAGCCATATAATCACCTTTTTACGTCCGCTTTTCATGGGTGTATATAATATGTTTAATGTATATACATTTAAAAATAAAATAAACTCGAATGATCTTGCGTGTACGAGTCGAACATTTGTAGTATATCTAATGCACTGCACTACAAACACATCGATACTTTTACCTACGCAATATACCCATTGAAACAGACATTGATATTTTACATTTTCGTCAAGTTAATAATAACATATTGTAATTATTCGTTCTTATTCTCGGCCAAACC
This sequence comes from Octopus sinensis, assembly GCF_006345805.1. NCBI lineage: Eukaryota > Metazoa > Mollusca > Cephalopoda > Octopoda > Octopodidae > Octopus > Octopus sinensis. The sequence continues at coordinate 31,341,871 of NC_043015.1, forward strand.
GGCAACATAACCCACACCCAAAGTGTATTAAGAGATAAAAGCGGGAGAGAGTCGGGCATGGCATGTACATATCGAGATTCATCAAGTTAATGGCATATTGCAATATTCGTTCTTATTCTGTGAGATATTGTCAACGTGGGGGCATGAACCGGGTAGCCAAACCGGTAACATAACCCGCCCAAGTATGTCTATTAAAACGCGGGAGAGAGGCGGGGAAGGCAAGGCAAATGTAATATTGAGAGTAAACCGCGGGAAATATCCTTTTATTGGATATGATCGTTGTATTTGTGGCCATGCTAGAACACCGCCTTCTTCGGACGTAGTTGGTAATATCCACCCTGAGCTAGCAGAAACGTTAGCACGCCGGGTGAAATGCTTAGCAAGTAGTATTTCGTCTGTCTTTACGTTCTGAGTTCAAATTCTGCCGAGGTCGACTTTGCCTTTCATCCTTTCGGGGTTCGATAAATTAAGTACCAGTTGCGTACTGGGGTCGATCTAATCGACTGGCTCCCTCCCCTGAAATTTCGGGCCTTGTGCCTAAAATAGAAAAGAATATATACATATATATTATATATATATAGTGACCGCGTAGTTAAGAAGTTCGCTTCTCGACCACGTGGTTTTCGACTTCATCCAAATGCACAGTACTGTTTGACCAATCACTTGTAGTTGGAATATCGTTGATGGAAACACTATACGGTCATTTGTACTTATGTACGTTCGGCTGTCCCTAAGCTTCAAAAGGTAGTTTTAGTCATTCGATGAACTAACTCCTAGTGTTACATATGGTGGACTAATGAAAGCTTTTAAACACGATATCCCAGTATTGGCCGCAACCCTAAGACCGAATCGGTAGAGAGAGAGAGAGAGGCTAAAGTGTATGAACAGAACTTTTGGCCCTTGGGCCACTTGGAACTTTCTGCCGATTAAAAATAAGAAAAAAAAAAAGGTGTGTTAAGACATTTACTTCCCAACCACATGGTTCCGAATTCAGTCCCGCTGCGTGACAACTAGGGCAAGTGTCTGCTTCTGTAGCTTTCGGGCCGAATAAAAAATCTAAGAGTAGATTTGGTCAGCGGAAAGAAGTCCGTCATGTGTCTGTGTGTGTCTTTATATCTGTTTAACCTACCACCACTTGACAACCGGTGTTTGTGCGTTTACGTCGTCGTGACTTAGCGGGTCGGCACGAGAGCAATAGAATAAGTAGCAGGGGTTTTTTTACAAAATACTGGAGTCAGTTCTTCGTCTCGACTAAAATTCCTCAAGACAGTGTTCCAACGTGATGACACTTGTTTCGGCTGTCCAAGCGCGGCTCCTAGTTATAAAACAAAGACGATTCAACACTCGATCCTAACATATTTATATATGTGCGTGTAGTTATTTGTATAAAGTCCTCCCCGTTCTATTAACAAGCTAGAACGAAAAGTCTAGATGTTTCTCTGACTTACCAGGCGTAGAGAAGCAACTACACCAGTTATAATTTGCTCCAAATACAACAAAATCTTTACTTTTTCCACAAAGGAGTTAACAAAATAATTAAAATTTATGTTTTCTTTTCGGTTCCTAGTACTTTGCTTCGCTTGAAATTTTTATTTTTTTACATATTTATTCTGGGAAGTAGTTTAGTTTGTTTTTATTTTAACCCCTTGGTAAGGGCCCTGATCGAGCAGACCTTATTATCCCATGCGTTCCAGTCAATCCTTTTATTTTTATTTTCTTGGAGGATATAGGGAAAATTCGCTGCTATTTTGTATCGGGTCGTGCGACCCCACTGGCTTGGTATGGAGAGAAAGAGTTTAAGTATTTGGACGGGGTGTTTGGCTATGTCTATTTCACCTACTCATATTTGGGGTTGGGGGTCAGTGTCTCAAGTTTCCTCTCCCTTATAATTATGAGAGAAAGTCATTAATGCTTTTTTTAATAATCTCTCAATGAGTTAAATTAACCTGTGCTAACAGAATATTTAATCATTAAGTACAAAATAAAGAAGGTGGATACGTTGACTTATTCTCTAATGGCTTTTGTCTGATCAGTTTTGGTGGTTGTGTAGTGGTAAATTGGCTGATTCAATGGTGGGGGAAGGGATAAACTAGATTCTTAATGACTTGTCGTGTGGAACGCCTAAAATTCTGACCGACATTGTTGACCTTTCAGTGGGAAGTAATATATTTTCTTGATTAAACAGTTATAACAGAACGACTAACGTCTCTGTGAACTAATTCCATTTCGGAAAGGCATCAATGTCAAACTCCTGTATACCTCGACCCTAAATTCTCCTCGAATTGTTCTTCGCCTTTGCTAGAGAAACAGTGTAAACTAGACTGCATCTTCAACATACATGTTCCTTTGCATTCATGTATAATCGTTCGTGTAAAGAATTTACATAAATTTTTAGGCTGACAGACGAAGCTAAATGCTATTTTGTGTTAATTAAAATTAGATTTAGGACCATTTTGCATAATATCTGAGTTTATTATTGAGTGTAAATCCTAAATTGATCCTATTTTTTTCCCCCATATATTAGTAATATATCGACTATGTAAGTTTTATTGGGTTTTTTTAAAACATATTAACGATTTCATAATATTTCTGAAATATTCAGGCAACTTTTTTAATATATATTCCTTCTGCCGTTTCACTCCTCGGTCTACATGTGCGACCCTTACGCGAGCGCTTGGTCTGTTAGAAAGAGCAGCTAAACATTCCACAAATTATACCCCCTCCCCCCATCATTCGTCTTCAAAACTTTTTTTAAAAGTACACATCGGATATTGTCTTAGATACTCAGTACTTGGGGGGGGGGAAAAGGACGAGATGGCGAGGTCTGACACGGGGGTTTAGCAGCAAACAAACCATTTATTACATATCACCCAGTTTTCACACACGTACACCAAGCTCATGATGAGAAATTAACATTTTTTTTTATCGCGTATGTGGCAGGAAATTAATGCTTACATCATGAATGTCATCTTTTCTTTCTCTCTCTCTTGACATATATATATATATTTATATATTTATATATATATACCGGAGTAAGCACATAAATGTGGAACAAGGTGGAAAAAAGAGTACTCAAATACCAGTGGTAGAGTAATATGCTTTATTTAAAGCAGCAGAAAATTCAACAAAATCTGTTACTCTGAGTTTCACGTTCCCGTTCGTCGGACGGTTCTATTCTAGCAAAAACTGTCCGACGAACGGCAACGTGAAACTCAGAGTAACAGGTTTTGTTGAATTTTCTGCAGCTTTTAAATAAAGTATATATATATATATATATATATTATATAATATATATATATATATACATACATACACACACACACACACCATACATTCGTTTCTCACCCTACCAACATTATATCGATAGAATCATTAGAGTGTCGGACAAAAGTGCCTTTTGATATTTGTTCCAGCTCTTTACGATCTAAATTCAAATTTTCCGAGGTTTGTTAGGTAATAAGTGGTCAATTTAATCGATTGCTTCTCATCTGTCAATAGGCAGTCGTCCAAATTCCTATCCAACTGTGGGTCTTTAGTGACTTGTGGAGCACACCAGTTCGTGTAAAACTGCTGTCACATTGATGATAGTTATTTGCAATACACACGATATGACTTCTAACAAAATTCATACACACGCCGCGCATTCACCTCATCGTACCCATTCTCTCTTCTCAAAGCGGACCCCATTGAAGCAATAATGCAAAAATAGTTTTGCATCTTGATTATAAACTATTGCTGGTGAATGTCTTCATCGTCATCATCATCATCATTTAACATCCGCTTTCCATGCTAGCATGGGTTGCACGATTTGACTGAGGACTGGCGAACCAGATGGCTGCACCAGGCTCCAATCTTGATCTGGCAGAGTTTCTACAGCTGGATGCCCTTCCTAACGCCAACCACTCCAAGAGTGTAGTGGGTGCTTTTTACATGCCACCGGCACGAGGGCCAGTTAGGCGGTACTGGCAATGGTCACGCTCAAATATCTTTTTATTTTTTCACTTATGTCCAAGTTTGGAATATTGCCCTTAACTCTTCATGCTCAATTCACATTCAGCACTAAGGATAAAAGAGAGCTAATAGAGTTAAGGTTTATTAGAATACAAGAAGTTGGTACATTAATGAATCAATATATAATGCCTGACTATTAGTACTTTCTGGTGATAGTGTGGATTAGTCTAGTCCAGTGGTTTTCAACCAGGGTTCCGCGGAACCTTAGTGTTCTGCCAGTACAGTGCAGGGGTTCCGCAAGAAGTTACAAAACTGCTAAAATCGGCAGTAATTTTTAATTCTCCTGTGCAGATATGTGTGCATAAGACTATTAAATTATTGCACAGAGGTTTCCCGAGCCAGTGGAATGTTTCCTTGGGGTTCCGCTCCAGCAAAAAGTTTGAAAAGCACTGGTCTAGTCATTGACACTAAGTTTGTGGGATGTGGAATGGGGTATCTTTAACCCTTTAGTGTTTAAACCGGCCATATCAGGCCAAAGTTGTCTTCCTGTTTTATGCTCAAACCAGCCAGCTCTGACCTCTCACACCTACCCTACAATATCATTCTAAAAATAAACAGGGACATCATCAAAATCTCAGAATTACAAGATGCTGTACAATTAATTTAAAACAATGTGATTAAACAGGCTTTACATTTGACAGATTGATCTGAATGTTAAAGGGTTAATAAAAAGAACAAGAGAATTGGCCATAATTTAGGAGGTATTTACTAATGAAAGCGCAAAGGGAAGGAAGGAAATGTCACTCACTTGACAAGATTAATTCTACCATTTTAAGATTATTATCCATTTGATGATATAGTTGACTGGTGGAACCTGATACCACTAACTGCCCCTGTGAAAAGTTATGGGATGTTTAACCCTTTTTAGCATTCACACCGACCAGATCCGATGGCCAAAATATTTGCCTCTCTTATGTTCAAACTGGCCAGATCCAACATTTCATACCTACCTTACAATGTTATTCTAAAGATAAACAATCACATTGGTATGAGATAATATGGGATTAATTCAAGTCAATGGGAGTAAATAAGCTTTAGATTTGACCAAATAATCTGTATACTAAAGGGTTAAAGCAATCAGTATCATATTAAGTGATAAGAGGAATTTATAGCAGAGCTGTAAAGGAACAAAATCTGACGCCTACCAGTTACCTCAAACCATTCTTTCTCTTACCTGTTCTGGGATTAAAGCTGAGTTGTAGATTGAACCACTAAAATGCATCAAAAGCTGTTGGGAAAGTGGTGTGAATTGGTTGTACAGGTTGCTTGTACCACATAAAGAACACCCAGTGCATTCTGTGGAATGGTTGGCTTTAGGAAGAGCATTTAGCCATAGAAACCGTGCCAGAACACAGTGGGGCCTGGTGCAGTCCCTGGCCTTACCAGCTCCAGTCAAACTGCCCAACCTATGCAAGCATGGGAAACTGATGTTCAATTATGATGTAACTGTTGGTGGAGCCAGAAGACTTGGATGGTTTTTGTATATCTGTTGGCTATTTTATACACCAGTTTCTAAAGTAACCAGAAGAACAGTGCTGTAGGGATGATTGGATTATTAAAAATTGATATAATCATTTTATTCATTTATTTATTTTTTGTCTAACCTTTGTCATCATAGAGAACAAATGTCAAACTGAGGAACAAAACTGAACTATTCTCTTGTGTATTCAATTTCATTATATCTGTCACACTGATCATCCACTTCCATTATGTACATCATTCAGATCTCTACATAGGACTGCAAATGTACTTCAGATTTTCAAACTTGGCACGTAAAAAGCACCATCCGATTGTGGCCGTTGCCAGCCTCGTCTGGCCCCCGTGCCAGTGGCACGTAAAGAGCACCATCCGATTGTGGCCGTTGCCAGCCTCGTCTGGCCCCCGTGCCAGTGGCACGTAAAGAGCACCATCCGATCGTGGCCGTTTGCCAGCCTCGTCTGGCACCTGTGCAGGTGGCACATAAAAAGCACCCACTACACTCTCAGAGTGGTTGGCGTTAGGAAGAGCATCCAGCTGCAGAAACACTGCCAGATCAGACTGGGCCTGGCACAGCCTTCTGGCTTCCCACACCCCAGTTGAACCGTCCAACCCATGCTAGCATGGAAAACGGACGTTAAACGATGATGATGTTCTCTTCAAGAATTAAAACACCAGTATTAAGAATGGGGTTTAGGTGCAGGCATGCTTGTGTGGTCATGAAGTTTACTTCAGAACAATGGTTTAAGATTTGTTCCTGCTGTGAGCAGTCAGCTAATGTCTTCTGCTATAACCACGGTCAACAAGTGCCTTGGGAGTGAAGTTGGTAGAGGAGAAGATATAAGAAGCTTGTTGTGTTTGTCTCTTTCCTGTGCCTTGACAATCTTCCACAAAAACATGTCTGGCTATTGAGCATTTCATTGTTTGAAAGGCTAGCAGAAATATTACCTTGTTCAGAAACAGGTTGAGCAGAGGCATTCCAGCCAGAACCAACTTGCTTAGTATATTCTGTGTTAACCAAAGTATGTTTCTTTAATTATTTTTTTTTAGACAGTAAGCTGTAGCTTGAGAAAGTTTTGGCTACTATCTCTAGCAGGTCGTGTAAACACTTGGTGTCTTTGTAACTTATTCTGTTTATGGAAACAAGCAGCAGCTTATTTAAATATATTCTAAATTAAAGACTTAATGTTGACCAAGTTTGTAGCATGCCAGACTGCTGGTTGAAGGAGCAATGGTTCAAATCCACTTATTGCACATATCTGGCAAAAAAATGTCCAGTTCAGCTTGGTGCAAACTAATAGTTGGAGAGTTTCCAATATAATATCATTATTTAGTTTCAGGTCATCTCTGATCAAGCAGACTTCTGATTAAATGCTTTCTAGAGATAAGCATCCAGTTTTTCAGACATAATGTCACTGGTTTTGGTTTTTGTTTTTAAGAGACTGTTGGATATGATTTGACAAGGAATTTGATATTATTTTTAGCAGTTTGAGTAGCTACCGATAGAGGTCTCTTGGGTTTTAACCCTTTAGTGTTCACATTATTCTGCCAAAATTAATGCTTCTTCATCCACATTGCCTTGAACTAATCAGGCATTATTTTGTAGTTATGAGATTTTGATGAGGTAGCTGTTGATTTTTAGAACGATAGTGTAGGGTTGGTGTGAGAGACCAGATCTGGCCAGTTTGAACATAAAACAGGCAGAATACTTTTGGCCGGATACGGCTGGTTTAAATGCTAAAGGGTTAAAATCTTGCATTGTAAAGCTATGGATAATTGCTATTATATGAGCTGTCAGAAACTGGACAAGTTAACAGCAGAGTGCAACTTATTGCTTAACCCTTTAGCATTCAGATTTCTCTGTCAAATCTAATGCTTATTTATCCACATTGTTTTGAATTAATCAGGTATTATCTTATACTTTCAAGATTTCAGTGATATAATTCTTTATTTTTAGAATGACATTGTAGGGTAGGTGTGAAAGGTTTACTCTGACTGGTTTAAACAAAACAGAAAATTTTGGCTGGATATGGCCAGTTTAAATTTTGTTGTAGACCATCATCATCCTTTTTTGTCCTAAGTTAGTAGTTCTCGACTGGGGTTCACATACGATGAACCCTAATTCATATGCTAGAAAGATGGTAAATTATGGATCCACCGCAGTATTTTAACCCTTTAGTGTTCACATTATTCTGCCAAAATTAATGCTTCTTCATCTACGGTGTTTTGAATTAATCATGCATTATCTTGTAGCTATGAGATTTTGATGAGGTAGCTGTTAATTTTTAAAACGATATTGTAGGGTTGGTGTGAAAGACTAGATCTGGCCAGTTTGAACATAAAACAGGCAGAATACTTTTGGCCGGATATGGCCGGTTTAAATGCTAACGGGTTTAGTGTGTCAGTCACAAGAAACGACTAGGTTTTGTTCTAATGTTTTACATAGTTCAAACTACACGAGTTAATATGTGAATAATAAAATAGGAATTTTGAAAGTTTCTATAAAACCAGTTTTAAACATTGACTGGCTAAGGGGAGTTCACCAAATAAAATAGTAATCAAAGCGGTCCGTGGTTAACTGCTCTTGTTCAAATAGAGTAACAGTTTGTTGGTTAAAGCAACTGTTCTCTGCCTGACGCTGCTCAAAAACTGACAACTATTACTAGTTGTTGTTGGGGAAGAGAGACTAAATTTACTATAGCAAGGCCTGAACTCATTGCTAGAAATAGCAACATTATTTCCCTCAAATCACACCTTAAGGTCTTATTAAATAATGTAGTCTTTGAGAGACTGGAAAATACAACTTGATATCTATAGTCTTAGAAAGATTATATTTGAGAATGAATATCAAATTATCAGTGTCCTGTTGTGTGTTATAAGGATAAATACAAAAATAGGATATAACAGTCCACTGCTGGACATACTTCCTTTCCTGTCTGAAGTTTTTTTTTGTTGTTGTTGTTGTTGTACCAATGACCTGTTAATTTGACACTGTCCAAGTACTGTCATCTGTCTTAACACTCATTTTTGCCAGCTAGGTGGACTGTTACATTGTTTTACATAACTCCAGTCTATCCAGCTGTGTGTGCTGGTGCAGCCCTCTCTGCCTGGAGTTGTCACATGTTCTGCAAGATTATGAGTGGGAGGCCCAATAGGGGATGTCTGTTTACTCGTAGTAACATGGACACCCTGAAAATTGCAATGAATGAAAGTATGCTACCAAATCATATTTGATTGCAACAGCTGTGGTTACTTGCATATATGAAATTCAGACATTTAACATATTACACCAATTATTATTTTGTTGAAAATCACTGTAAAATACAATTATAGTTAGTGGTACAGTTCAGTTTCTCTCTTGTGTTCCTTGCCACGTGAAAGAATGTACAAATACGGTGACAGAATGGATGCTCAGCTCCACCGCCTGTGATATTTCAATTGATATTTAAAATAGGAAATTTGGATGGATTTAATAATAAAGCTAACTTTCTCATTAAGAATCTGGTGTTTGGAACAACAAAATTGTATAAATATATGAAGGGGAGCTCCTATTGTAGAACCAAGGTTGGTATAAAAAAGGGATATCAGTTACAATACCCTTATGTGATCTTCAGGAAATTACAAGAGTATACTGCATTTTATCATGGCACCAACACTAATGGGGTTGACTTGTAGCTCAGAAGATTAAAGAGTGAAAACGGCATTTTGTGTAATGCGAGTTAGTGTTCATATTATATATATATATATATCTGGGGGGTGACCTCCTTCAGTCATGAATGACCATGGGATTGCACCTAGAAAGTTACCCACCAAGGTACAAGTCTGGGCAAAGTTGTTTATGAAAGACCAGCAGTCACCCATGCATACCAGCCTCCCCTCTTCACGCCACCGATGTTATCCAGTTTATTAAAAGTAATGTTGGAAAATAAGATATTCTTTATGGAACCTGTTAGTTAAAGAACGGTCTACCTCGAGGGAGCATCTTGCTCTATCATTACTTTGCAACATTTACTACAATGTCCAACCAAAAGTGATGACATGAGCCAATTTATTTTTGCCGCTGGTCTGGATGCCACTGCACAAAATAAAATATTCTCAGTAGAGAAGAGTTGATTAATTTCCTTGATTCATTAAGACACAAGTGTGTACTTTTGATTTAAGAAAGAGCAAAACAAGTGCTACCTCCAGGGAACTTGAGCTCTTTGAATACCAATTGTACTTGATTTTCATCTTTGAATCCCACATCCAGAACACAAAGGACAAATGTGAGCGCTTGCAACATTATTAACAAGGTCACAAAATTAAGATGGCAGCACTCTTCAGGCTCTGTGTTTTAACTGCCCTGGCTCCCTGATTCTTCTTAAACTGGGTACACCGACCCTGTATGAGAATGATCTAGCCCTTTTTGTTGACTGAGAACATGCTCTTAAACCAATAAGCGCTGACATAATCTATATTTTGGCATGCTTAGCTCCACCAGCCATTTGGAGATTAGCAGTCAGTTTGAAGAACATCTGTGGCACCAAATAGATAAATAACTCCTCACACACTCCTCTCTGTCTTTAGGGCTAACACTACAACAAATGCCACAGGAATAACTCTGGAAAGAAAGAAACAGCAGTCTACTACACTTGGCAACAATGTAAGTGATGACAGCTGAATAACTGTCCACTTTAATGTAGGCGTAAAGTGAACAGGGAAAAAATTCTTTGAATTGAATTAGGGTTGGTGGAACACACACTCAAATAGTCACACAGTGTAATTAGAATACAGCTCCTAATTACACCATGTGTGACTATAGCAGTCACAGACTATGGAACAACTGTTGAGGCGTTCTTTAACCCTTTTGTTACTGTATTTAATTTGAGATGCTGTGTTTCTTTCAATTATTTTGAATATAACAAAGAATTTAGTAAAATAACTTAGTTATCATTCAGCTAGTGTTAGGAACGTAAATTGTGACTAAGGCTTGGTGGAATATTTTAATTCAAAACTTATGAAAACAAGACATTTTACCACAGAGCCAGAACCGGTTTTGGCCGGGTTAGTAACAAAAGGGTTAAGAATCATTAACCTCTGTTGATTTTGCCATGTACATTGAAAATGCTGAGAAATTTTGTTCAGTCAAAACTGAACCAAACCTCACTGAATATGAAGTGGACTTGAAGCTCCAAATGAAGGCATATTTATGTCAAGTGATTTTCCTCCCATTTTTGTACTCAATTGTCTACATTTGTGTGTGTTTTACAATCTCAGTATTGATTACACTTAGTGTATGTTACCTATATAGGTTATTGTGGTTGTAATAAAAGAAGTTCAGGTGCTCACAGTCATTGTGTTGGTCTCCACGAGTTAAGCATATGACCCTGCTTTTTCTAGTTAGCCAACTTGAACACAATAAATGAACAGCCACCACTACTACTATACACACACACACACGCACACCTTTTTTAAGAGTGAGCCAATAATTAAACATTTAATTAAATGCCTAATTTGAGGGACACCTGTGTACGCTTACCTTTTCTGAAACAAAAATATCTTATTGAAATAATTTTAATTATTTTTAGGCAACATAAACTTAGCTTATCACAAAAGACTTTCGATGTGTATGTTGTAGCAGATTGTGAGAGACCGAAATAACTCTAATTGGAATGGTTTTCTTGTTGATTCCTTCAGCTTCTGTTTTTGTTTCTTTTCAGGTCTTCAGAATCATCGCAAAAGATTCCAACTCACGAAGATTGTAGCAGTGAGATTGAAGTAAGTTTTTATCACTTTTTATAATTTGTTTTATAGCTATATATTTATTTAAAACTTGGTGAATCATTCCAATACTATTAAAAGTTTTTTTTTTATGTGTTCGGGTGATTAAGAAAAGAGAAGCCGGACTTAATCATGAGCTTCAAACAAACAATCTATCATGTGTATCAAGTGCTTTCTTACTCATATACCTACACACATGCTGGCATAGTAAAACAAGGCTTGTGGTTGAGAGGTTAATTTCACAACCACTTGGTTTCAGGTTCAACCCCATTGCATGGCAGCTTGGACAAATATTTTTTTGTAGTCATTGAGGGATTGGTAACGTCACTATGCAATGCTTGAACATCTTTCATAAAGTCCATTTTGTTGCAAGCATTTGAGCCAGGTCTTCTGATCTGAAGCTAAATTCATCTCACAAGCCTCAAAAGCTTTTTAACCCTTTAGTGTTTAAACCGGCTGTATCCAGCCCAAATATTCTACACATTTTATGCTCAAACTGGCCAGAACCAGCATCTCACACCTACCCTGCAATGTCATTCTAAAAATAAGCAATTACAGCTTTCCTATCTTGAAGCTGCAAAATAATATCAGATAAATTTTTTTAAATGTGAATAAATAAGGATTGCTTTTGACAAATTAATATGAACGCTAAAGGGTTAAAGGCTCAAGTGGGTTTATATTTAAACCTTCAGCATTTGAAAACAGTTAAATAATATAGATATTATTAATATTGATTTTACTGGGATAGGGATCTACCTTTTTATTTAAATAAATTTTGAAGGTTTGGGTAACCCACATATGTAATAAGCCTCTCTAGGTTAGTTTTAACTGAGCTGACAATTAATCAAAGAGGTTTATATTTTTTATATTTTATTTATAACTACACTGTTCAATATCTCCTTTTTTAAGAAGGTGATTTTAGTTTAGAGAGGGTTTTGGCTGACATATTTGTTGAGCGTCGCATGATTGAGAAGTATCCTTTGTGACCCCATTGCATTGCACAACTCCTTGGGGGAAGTGTCTTCTAACATAGCATCAGGTCAACCTAAACCTTGTGAATGAAAATGAGTTGATGGAGATTGTGAGGAAGCCCATCAAATGAACTAACTGAAAGAATTGTCATTGATATATATTATCACTGTGAGCTCTCTCAGAGTTACCTTAAAGCTGAGTGTAAAATATTCTGCCACTTCAGCTATGAAAAAATATTATTGGGATTACTAAATTCTGGAATGAACTTAACCCTTTTGTTACCATATTTATTTAGAGATGCTCTGTGTTTCTTTCCATTAATTTTAAATATAACAAAGAATTTTGTAAAATAACTTAGTTATCATTAAGTTAGTGTTAGGAATACAAATTGTGACTAAGGTTTGTTGAAAGATTTTAATTCAGAACTTTTAAAAAACAAGGCATTTGTAATACAGAGCCAAGGGCTGTTTCAGGCGGGTTGGTATCAAAAGGGTTAATAGCTCTCTGATAATTAAATTTTGTTTAATATTTCTAGTCAAACTATGATGAAATTGTCTCTACATTTGATGAGATGAAACTGCGGAACTCACTGTTAAGAGGGATATATGCTTATGGTTTTGAAAAGCCTTCTCTTATCCAGCAAAGAGCAATTGTACCTTGTATAAAAGGTAAATATTAATTGGCTTTCTGGCAGTTACTTGTCAGTATCGTTGTTATCTTTTCTTTTCACAGTCTTCATACATCATTTATTATCTAAATGAATAATGTTTGCTTTATATATATATATATATATATATACATACATGATTTACAAGATAAGGGCAAAAGAAAAATTCTAATGCCAAATATGCTGAAAAAAAGACAAATTTGTCTTTTTTTCAGCATATTTGACATTAGAATTTTTCTTTTGCCCTTATCTTGTAAATTATTTATAAATTTAACCTTTCAAGGTATTTTTTGATATGCTGGCCATTGATAAAAAAATTTTTTCCCGAAAAAAATTTTATCCTACATTAATTATATATATATATATATATATATATACATGCACACACGTCTGTATCTTGCATTTTAACCCCAGAATACTTCCCAATTTTTTAGGTCATGATGTTATTGCCCAAGCTCAGTCGGGCACAGGAAAGACTGCCACCTTTTCTATTGCCATTTTGGAACAGTTGGATATGGATCTCCCTGAGTGTCAAGCTCTGGTCCTGGCTCCCACTAGGGAATTGGCCCAACAGGTAACTCATTTCTTCATTTTTAATTCTCAGCATTGTCCTACTAAAAGACATTCTACAATAGAAAGATACAAATGTTTGGGGTTTTTTTTATCACCATCAGTTAAATAAGTGAAATGAACAAAAGATAATTATACAAAAATATGAAATTTATGCTCTGTTGAACCAAAAATTGTTATTTATAGAACTGGTGAATCTTGAAGCAAATAAAGCTATAAATAACAGTATGTAAATATTGGGTTAAAAACTGTTTGGACAGAAAAGGACTGAGCCCACCCCCATGGGGCTAAAGTAGACTGCCTATCATGTGGGTTCATGTCCTACAGGTAGCCTTCATCTTTTTCTATCCCAATGGGTTTTTTTGCCCAGACTCATATCACTATGGAAATCTGATATTAACCCTTTCGTTACTATATTTCTGACCAAAATACACCCTTCATGAGTTTCAATTAAATTCTAAAATATTCATGAATTTAGACTAATTTCATTAAACAACTGTTAATTTTTTTTACATATCAGCATATTAATGTGATATTTGGAAGATTCTTTATCAATTCTGTTGCATAACTTTTGTCTCAAAGCAACTCTAATTACAGGTAAATACAGGTAAACTGAGCAAAATATAAAAATATAAAAATTTTATTTAACCCTTTTGTTACCATATTTCTGTTGAGATGCTCTGTGTTTCTTTCAATTTCTTTAAATATAACAAAGAATTTAGTAAAATAACTTAGTTATTATTCAGCTAGTGTTAGGAACATAAATTGTAACTAAAGTTTGGTGGAAGATTTTAATTCAAAACTTATGAAAACAAGACATTTGTACTCAAAACCAAGGCCGGTTTCAGCCGGGTTGGTAACGAAAGGGTTAAACATCACCATAGAAAATGAGTTATCAGCTAATATTCATTTGCGTATGCAACAAAATTTTAGTATAGAAGAATTGTGCACATCACTAGATCATCAGTTGAATTTAATGCACATAAGAACAACAGGTAATGGTAAAAAAAAAATGAAATACTGGAATTTGTTTTTGAAGAAAACTAGAAAATTAAATACATCAACTAAATGAAATATACTCACACACATACATAAATACACAAGAACTTATATAATGAAGATTTACAGTGGAAATTAAATCAAAACTTGTCACTCACCTTACAGGTAAATTAAAATTACAAGTAGATAAAAAGTAAATATGAAAAATATTTATACAATCTAATCTACATATATACAATATTCACACTATGAAGACCTGTTGAGGCAAGTGAAAATCAAAATCAAAATCGATCAACATCAATGGAAATTGTAGCTGTGATACCAGTGCCGGTGGCACGTAAGAGAACCATCTGAACGTGGCATGTAAAAAGCACCATCTGATTGTGGCCGTTGCCAGCCTCCCCTGGCACCTGTGCAGGTGGCATGTAAAAAGCACCCACTACACTCATGGAGTGGTTGGCATTAGGAAGCGCATCCAGCTGTAGAAACACTGCCAGATCAGACTGGAGCCTGGTGCAGCCTTCTGGCTTCCCAGACCCCAGTTGAACCGTCCAACCCATGCTAGCATGGAAAGCAGACGTTAAACGATGATGATGATGGAAACTTGTAAAACATCCCACTCTACATACTGCAACTTTGCAGAACTCACATTGGAAAGAAGTTTCAACTGGCCACTCACTGGGAGTTTTTCTTTGATGTAGACATTCACAGCACTGATTTTTTTCTAATTTATGGAGATCGGCTGAACTCAGGGGGATGTCTCTCTGGCAGATTTTGCTTTTCCTTCCTGCAGTTATTTTTTCTTTTTTCTTTTTTTTTTTTTTGGAGGAATAACCTGCCCTTAACTATGTTGCTACATCTGCTCAGAATTGCAGATGGTCGCACTGCTTGCGAGCCCCTCCTGATTTGGTAAATAATATAAATGCATTTACAATGCTATTGTTTACTATGTACCAAACCAGGTATCACTACCATTTATTACCCTGCCTACCAACTACCCTAACTCATCATTTGGTTCAGCCAATCCTCACCATCCATGTACCTGTTACAAACGGGGTGCCATTTTCATCTACACATGGTTGTGCACTGGTAGATAGAAAATTTATCTGCGTCTTATCTCTGTATGCGGTCACTAGCAGATTTCCTTTCTGCTGTTGGATTAATTCATCACTTTTTTCTTTGATTTTGCTTTTTTTATATCCAGCAGCAGCCCCTTTCTAAACTTTGATCCCCCACTTCGTGGGCTTTCCAGGCATATACTGTCGGAAGTGTGCCCTTCCTTTATACCCCACCATGCCCTCATCGACAGATAAGTATCTGTCAGAGTTACAAAGTGTTTTATATGCATTTTGAATGCTGTTGATGAGGGATTTTATTTTAAATAAGGGATCAAAGTTTGGTATTCCACGTACTGGAGTACTGCTAGTGTCTCTCACATGTAAATACTGGTTCAATTTCATGAATCATTCATGACATTATACTGGAAATGTACTTATCTCCAAAAGGTTCCTGATTGCTCCAGTAATTTGTAATCCTGGGTAACTCTCTTATACCCATAATAATATTTATGGCAAAAAATGCCCATATTTCATCTACGGTTGTGAGAAACCACGAACTATCTTTTTCTCAAGTTCGTTTATATTCTGCGTAACAGTTTGTTTCCGCAGTGATGACTTCAAACAAGCTTACTGGAAAAAAATAAGAAAAAAAAGTCTAACGGTTTCGCTTCCTGAGAAAGACTATGAGTAGACCCTGTCTCAGAAAAATTGCTAATAAAAATGTTTTTTAACTTTTTACTCCATTCCGGTGTAAAATCATCCTCGCTTTCGCTATCGGCACTTTCAGTTTCAGGATTGCTGCTTTCTGTTTTGGATACAGAAATATCCGCTTCAGTCTCAAACACCACGTGCTTTTGTACTTCCTTCATTCTTTTTCTTGATATCTTCCTTTAAAAAAAAACCCTCAAATTCGGAATCATTGCTTCATAGCATGAAACTCCTGTCCATTTTCAAAGTTGAAAAAAATTGTGGAAAAAAAATCTCCCAAAATTCACTAAGTTCAGATATCATTTCAAACAATGTCAGATACTATAACTCAACTATTTACAAAGTGAAATCACATGTTTTCACGAATGTACTAACAGGATTTGTGTTAAAATTCACATTTAAATAATAATGTGTACGCTTGGCTAGCCATGGCTGGGTTGGTCATTTGAACCCAAAACTTTTTCGGCCAGTTACAGCTGAGTTGGTACCAAAAGGGTTAAAGGATGACGATGATTTACATGCTATTATTTATAGCCTTATTTGGTTTGAGATTCATAATTTCTAAATTCTTGTGATGTCAACAACTCTCATTTATGTCTATATACTCTTCTAAATCTCTAAATATTGAATCATCCAATCAATATTAACCAAACAAGCAGAAATACCAGTTCAACATTGGGGGTCAATGTAATTGACTTATCTCTTCCCTCGATATTCCTGGCCTTGCAGCAAAATTTGAAATCAATATTAACCAAACAAGTAGTTTGTAAGGCCATAGAATGCGGCTTGAAGCATTGTACATTCTATAGACTTCTGTGTTAATTAAGACATGTTGGTGTGATGTACAGATATGTAAGCCTACGGTTGAACGTGCTGATGTCCGAATTAGGAGAACATGTGAAATAAACAGAATAAATAAAGAATCAATGAGAATATCCCTTTGTAGTTTTTAAAGAATTTTTTGTCTTTTATTTGTTCCAGTCATTAGACTGTGGCCTTTTCTGGGGCACTGCCTTGAAGAATTTTTAGGTTGAATAAATCAACCCCCCAGTACAGGGTTGTTGTTGTTGATTTTTTTTTTGTGTTTCTTTTATTGAGCTGCAAACTTACAGGAACGTAAAGACACCAGTTGTCAAGCAGTGGTGGATGACAAACACACACACAAGATACGTACATTTGTGCACACACACACACACACACATACAAATATATACAACAGTTTTCTTTCGGTCTCTGACTACCGAAGCTACTCCCAAGGCTTTGGTCAGCCTGAGGCTATATAAGAGGACATTTGTCCAAGGTACTACACAGTGGGACTGAACCTAAAACCGTGTGGTTGGAAAGCAAACTTCGTATTTCTTTATTGCCCACAAGGGGCTAAACATAGAGGGGACAAACAAGGACAGACAAATGGATTAAGTCGATTATATCGACCCCAGTGCCTAACTGGTACTTAATTTATCGACCCCGAAAGGATGAAAGGCAAAGTCGACCTCGACGGAATTTGAACTCAGAACGTAGCAGACGAAATACCGCTAAGCATTTCGCCCGGCGTGCTAACAATTCTGCCGACTCACCGCCTTAAAAAACTTCTTACCACACAGCCATGCCTGTGCTGTCCCTTGACTTTCTGAAAATAGTAGCCAGACCCTTTAAATACATTATTGTGTTGGATAATGTAGACGATGTATCCTTAAAAATATGGAACATTCACATTTGTAATCAATATTTCTTTCTGCTCCATTAAGAATGACTTAGAAGAAACCTATAACAGGGCAAAGTTTCGTCTTATTAAAATCAATGGAAACTGCATTTGTGATCCCTGAGCCGGTGGCACATAAACAGCACCATCTGAAGGTGGCCGATGCCAGCGCTGCCTAGACTGGCTTCCGTGTCGGTGGCACGTAAAAAGCGCTATCCGAATTGTAGCCGATGCCAGTGTCGCCTCGACTGGCTTCTGTGCCAGTGGCACGTAAAATGCACCAATCCGATCGTGGCCGTTGCCAGCCTCCCCTGGCACATAAAAAGCACCCACTACACTCACGGAGTGGTTAGTGTTAGGAAGGGCATCCAGCTTTGGAAACACTGCCAGATTAGACTGGATCCTGGTGCAGCCTTCTGGCTTCCCAGATCCCCGGTCGAACTGTCCAACCCATGCTAGCATGGAGAACAGACGTTAAATGATGATGATGATGATTAAGGCAGCGAGCTGGTTGAATTGTTAGTGCACCAGGCAAAATGCTTACATTTTCATGTTCTGAGTTCAAATTCCACCAAGGTTGACTTTGCATTTCATCCTTTTGGGTTCGATAAAATAAGTACCAATTGAACACTGGGGTCGATGTAATTGACTTGGCCCATCCCTCAAACCTGCTAGCCTTGTGCCAAAATTTGAAACCAGGAAGAGCATCCAGCTGTAAAAATCATGCCAAAACAGTCACAGAATTCTGGTGCAGGTTTCTGCTTGGCTGGCTCTTGTGAGACCATTCCAACCATGCTAGCATGGATGGCAGACATGAAACAACAACAATAATGATGATGATGATGATTAAGCCAAATATATTACTCTTTACTCTTACTTTTTTACTTGTTTCAGTCATTTGACTGCAGCCATGCTGGAGCACTGCCTTTAATCGAGCAACTCGACCCTGGGACTTATTCTTTTGTAAGCCCAGTACTTATTCTATCGGTCTCTTTTGCCGAATCGCTAGGTAACGGGGACATAAACACACCAGCATCGGTTGTCATGCAATGCTAGGGGGACAAACACACACACGCATATATATACGACGGGCTTCTTTCAGTTTCCGTCTACCAAATCCACTCACAAGGCTTTGGTCGGCCCGAGGCTATAGAAGAAGACACTTGCCCAAGGTGCCACGCAGTGGGACTGAACCCGGGACCATGTGGTTGGTAAACAAGCTAATTACCACACAGCCACTCCTGCACCTTCATTTCTTCAAAAATGTATCTTTCTTTAGTTTTCTTGATCGTAACTAATCTAACAATTTTATTCTCAAACTCCGCAGATTCAGAAAGTCGTTGTGGCTCTTGGAGATTACATGGACGCAAGATGCCATGCGTGTATTGGCGGAACAAATGTTCATGATGATAGGTTACAATTGAGTGAAGGTGTTCACACGGTTGTTGGAACTCCTGGACGTGTCAGTGATATAATCCAACGAAAATGGCTTGGTAAGTTTACTTATTATCACATCATGACTATTTTCTTCTTTAGTAAGGTGCCAATGGGTGATCTCACCAGAGCAGTCACCTTTTCTGCATGGGCCAAAGATTCTCTTAATCGAGTCATAGAATTCATATGCTTTGTTCTTGTCTGCAAAACGTGCATGTGTGTGTGTATGTGTAGAACACCATGATGGACCGTTAGCTCCTACACGCATTTTTTTTCTCTCCTTGTTTCTTTTCTGTGTATCTTTCTGTCGGAGAGCATAGACTCGAAACGTAAAAGACTTGTTTTTCTTCTATTCCTGAGCGCTATACTAATACAATTGTTTGTTTGTACTCCACCTGCCTTCGTCTTTTGTTTATTTTCGTAAACCTTCCCGTTATGTATATATATATATATATATAAGTATTTTTGATATATAACAAAACAAAAATGACTATCCTGAGACTTTATTTTCCACAGTGTCTTTGCTTCAACACAATCTCAAATCAGCTTATCTGCCAAACAAATGCAACTCTGGAGTTTAAAAACCTAATTTCAGATATTTCACTCAGAGACTTTAGTTGCCAGTCGTAGATAGTTACAGATAAACTTTCACTGCAGTACAGTGAAAACTACCATTTTTGGATTAAGGATTTGACTTGAATTCAGTTATTGTTTTGCCCTAGGTGGGCCCTGATCCAGATGGCTATATCAAAACATTCCTAGTGTGAGCATTCTGTCTTATTTTTAAACATAATGTATTTGGGACTAAATTATATAATGTGTCCTTTTTTATAATGGTAGGGTGTAATTGGAGGAAGATTTAGTTGGTGTTTCTAACAAGTTGAGCAACTGCATAGAGGCCTTGTTGGCTCCATCTGGATTCAGTAAAGTAAGCCGGTGACCATCCTGACTAGACCATCCTTCTCTTGCATTTCTGTTGTGACTGCTGTAGTGTTTGTACTTATGGATCCATTTTATAAGGAAGAACAAAAATGACAGGGTAACATGTTGAAAGTTTTTTTTTAACCAAGATGGTGAGTGAATATTGAGGTAATATGTTGAAATTTACTCTATAGCTAAACTACAAACTTAAGATGCTTCTTTGTCAAGTCTTAATACAGTGGATGTTTCAATGATTTACATAACTTTTTTTCTTTTCTTATTAATTTTTAGTAACTTCCCATATTAAAATATTTGTCCTTGATGAAGCAGATGAGATGTTGTCTCGAGGTTTCAAAGATCAAATTTACAGTGTTTTTAGATACATGCCCCAGAATGTTCAGGTTTGTCAATTTATTTATTTCTAAATCTATTCATTGAAAATTTGTCCTGCTGCAGCCTCAGTCATGTCAGTTACAGTAAAGCATAAAAGTACTTGGCCATGGGTTTAGCTTTTCTAGAGGCCAAGCATTCTGCACTTACCTGAGATTTGTGAGTTAAATTCAGATAAATTAAACTTTCTGATACACTTATGCATATATGTAAGAGAAATAGACTTAAATTTTGGGGTTTTAAGTACTAATGCAAATAATGGAGAATGGGCAAAATCTGGAAGAATATGATCTTGTTAATGCAGTAAATTGGCAGAGCTGGTGAAACATTGGATAGAATGCTTTGAATTTGTTCTAAGTGTGAATTTACTTAAGGCCATCTTTACCTTTCGTTCTTTTTGGATTGAGATGAAACACTATAGGACAGAGAGTTGATGGAGTCTCCAGTGTCAGTTTCTGTTCTGACTACATTAGGAGTTCACATCTTGAACCACCACTGAAAAAAAAAAAAAAAAATTCTATTTCTATTAGGAGTTGCCACTGACAAAGTCCGCTTGGCAATTACACGAGTCTGGCTTTGATCCCTCTGCACAAAGCCTCGAGGAAAGGCTTTCCCTGTAGTGCTTTCATTATAATCATTTTAATTGTCCACTTTCCTATGCCTGCATAGATCAAAAGATGTCTTGCAAACAACTCGCACATGCAAGTGCTACCAGTTAAAAGCTCCGTATACCGGAAGCTAGCAAGTGTATGGGGTCATCAGGAGAGAATGCACGCCGTTTCGGGGCCTACCTCTCGACGGCATCAATGCGCACCGGCCCCCCTCACTGATATGAGGCCCCGCTTGCTAGATCAGCTGGTTATGAATAATTCAATAAGGCAGATTTTTCTACAGCCAGATGCCCTTCTTAACCCCAACCTTCACCTATTTCCAAGCATGGTTATAATCCTAGTTTATCAAGTAATGAAAAGCCCAAACATAGTTACAAGTGGGGTTTTTTTTTTTAAGATTTACTTTTCTTTTTATGATGTCCGAGTATCCTGGGAATATTGTGATGGTTTATTATTACATGCCTTAGGCATTAGTATACCGCTGAATACTGTCTTCATGTAGTGCTCAAAAATACAATGCATTGTAGTCCTTTCATGTTGCTTTCTCCTGGCTAAAAATAGGGTTTGTGCATTTTGTTAGTATTCAGTGACATCATTTCTTGTAGAAGGCCTTTGTTTACAGCTGTGAGCACAATATTATTGGGTACCTGGAGGCGCAATGGCCCAGTGGTTAGGGCAGCGGACTCGCGGTCGTAGGATCGCGGTTTCGATTCCCAGACCGGGCGTTGTGAGTGTTTATTGAGCGAAAACACCTAAAGCTCCACGAGGCTCCGGCAGGGATGGTGGTGACCCCTGCTGTACTCTTTCACCACAACTTTCTCTCACTCTTACTTCCTGTTTCTGTTGTACCTGTATTTCAAAGGGCCGGCCTTGTCACTCTCTGTCTCACGCTGAATATCCCCGAGAACTACATTAAGGGTACACGTGTCTGTGGAGTGCTCAGCCACTTGCACGTTAATTTCACGAGCAGGCTGTTCCGTTGATTGGATCAACCGGAACCCTTGTCGTCGTAACCGACGGAGTGCTTCCATCCATTGGGTACCTCTACTCTGAATCTGCATATCAGAGTCAACTGAGAATTAATAGTTAACTGCTTTTTCTGGGTACCAGATGCAGTAATGTGGTTGGTAGCAGCATGTACTCTTTCAACGTTGGGTAATTATTACCATTTCTGCCTTTGTTGTTGTTTTCAACAGGTGATATTATTATCAGCTACTATGCCACCAGATGTCTTTGAAGTCACCAGACAATTTATGAGGAAGCCAATTAAGATTTTAGTGAAAAAGGAAGAGTTGACTCTTGAAGGTATCAAACAATTCTTCGTTCATATTGAGAAAGAGGTAAGTCAGATATCAGTTTATATTTATTTCTACATTTTTAAATGCATCATCATCATCATTTAGCGTCTGCTTTCCATGCTAGCATGGGTTGGACGGTTCAACTGGGGTCTGGGAAGCCAGAAAGCTGCATCAGGCCCAGTCTGATCTGGCAGTGTTTATACAGCTGGATGCCCTTCCTAACGCCAACCACTCCGTGAGTGTAGTGGGTGCTTTTTACGTGCCACCCACACAGGTGTCAGACGGAGCTGGCAGACGGCCACGGATGGATGGTGCTTTTTACGTGCCACCGGCACGGGGGCCAGGCGAGGCTGGCAACGGCCACAATCGGATGGTGCTCTTTATGGGGGGCCAAGCGAGGCTGGCAACGGCCACGATCGGATGGTGCCACTGGCACAGGAATTGTGACAAAAGTCATAACGTAGACTGTATTTTGAACAAATCACATTAATTTTTATGTTTTACTGTTTTCTTAATATCATTTCCCATGAATGTAGATCTGGTTGATTTGTTGGCATATAAATGCTAATTACATCCTCCTCAACCATTACTACACAACTCAGCTAAACTGCAATAACACATAAACTTGCAATTATCATTTTAAAGGTAATTAACTGTTTCCTCGAAAGAGGAAATGTGATTTGAATGTCTAACACTTTTACTATTGGTCTAAGTATAAAAATACATTCTCCATGTATTATATGAGTGTAAACTAGCTTTGCATTTGATAGTGAAATTTTTCATTTCAAAACTAGTCTAATTAGTTATAAATAATTGTAAAGTTATTTAAATTTCATTTAACCCTTTTGCTGTTGAAATACTCTTTGTTATTTTGAAAATTAATTGTTTTTATTAAGCTGTGGTTGGGACAAATTAACACGAAATTTTGATGTTTCTTACCACACAGCCACACCTGCTCCTATATATACATATAATTTCAGTTCGTGCAATTGAAAAAACCGCATTATTTATGGGATGACCCAGTACTCTCTCTTTACTCTTTTACTCTTTTACTTGTTTCAGTCATTTGACTGCGGCCATGCTGGAGCACCGCCTTTAGTCGAGCAACTCGACCCCGGGACTTATTCTTTTGTAAGCCCAGTACTTATTCTTTCGGTCTCTTTTGCCGAACCGCTCAGTGACGGGGACATAAACACACCAGCATCGGTTGTCAAGCAATGCTAGGGGACAAACACATACACACACATATATATATATACATATATACGACAGGCTTCTTTCAGTTTCTGTCTACCAAATCCACTCACAAGGCATTGGTCGGCCCGGGGCTATAGTAGAAGACACTTGCCCAAGGTGCCACGCAGTGGGACTGAACCCAGAACCATGTGGTTGGTAAACAAGCTACTTACCACACAGCCACTCCTGCGCCCATATATGTTTCTTTAATGTTTCATGTTTGTTTATCATATTGCTATTTATTTATTTTTTTTCTTTAATTTCAGGAATGGAAACTAGACACATTAACAGATTTATATGGAACTCTGACAATCACTCAAGCCGTTATATTCTGTAATACTCGTAGGAAAGTAGATTGGCTCACCGATCGGATGTTGGCAAAAGATTTCACTGTTTCTGCTATGGTAATTTCACCATTGTTTTTGTTGTTGTAATTAATATTATTATTGTATTCAACTTCGTTATGCAACCAGATGATAATTTTATAAAGCTTTGTGTTTTTTGAAAATAAGTCACTTGTCATTCCTTTTTCCCGAGACATAAGGTACAGGCATGGCTGTATGGTTAAGAAGTTTGATTCACAACTACATGGTTGTAGGTGCAATACCATTGGACAGCAACTTGAGTGACTTCTATGACTTTGGGTTAGATAGAAACTGTGCTGAAGCATGTCATAGAATGTATTTGTTTTTGGTGCAGCACCACTGGTTAAAAAAGCAGTATTGTGTTGAAATATAGACTGATAAAATGCGGTGCATGCACACACACATATTTTCGTACGGTTCACTTCACCAATTTTACAGTTAATGGCTTCAGCACAAAAACATTTTCTAAGAATAAGACAACTTGAGACCCTGTGCTAACAGTTTATCATATTGGTTTCAAATTTTGGTACAAGGCCAGCAATTTTGAGGGCAAGGATAAATCGATTATGCCAGCCCCAGTTCTCAACTGGTACTTATTTTATAGATCTTGAAAGGATAAGAGGCAAAGTCAACCTCGGCTGCATTTGAACTCAGAATGTAAAGATGGCCGAAATGTCATTAAGCATTTTTCCTGGCTTGCTAATGATTCTGCCAGCTTGCCACCTTATAACTGTTTTATCATATTGATACTCTTTACTAAACTTATTAGATCTAGCATTTATATGAGATTTGGGCATTTTGCAGTCCCTGCAGTCGTTTCTTGAGTGTTTGTATATCTGTTCCTTACTCAATTCTTATGCATCTATGGATGTAGAGCTGTTTTTTTTCTTTTCATTCTTCTAAGCAAGGATTAGACAGAGATATTTTTGTGGCATTGCTTCCTGTTGCTAACCCTTGCTTGTTTTTCAACTAAAGGTTCTCTTTATTTTATCCCTCATTGAAACTGCAAACCCAGCAGGAAAATGATGCTCAGTGATTTTTAGCACTCAAATGTTAAACATACACAGCCATATATATATATATATAGTTCAAATTTACAGAAAATAAAAGACCAAGACAGGTGAAGGAACAACACAAGCAGGTGTATTAGTTTAATCCTTGGGAAGAATGGAAGTCTTTGACAGAAAGGATTAAGTGGGGGAAAAAACAGAAAGAAAAAAGCATGTCGGGCTTAATGATTCAACATGATGAAATGGCCCTATACATGTGCATGCACACATTGGGCTGCCTTCTACATTCATTCACTATCAAGGCATTGGTCATCTCATAGCTGTAGTTGAAACACTTGCCCCAGGTACTGAATAGTGAAATTTGACCCAAAACCACATATTTTTGTGAAGCATATTTTTTAAACTGCACAGCCATGCTTTATTAAATAAATCAGACATGCCACAGTACTAATATTTAATGAACGTAACTTTAAACTGCTAATAAAAATGTTTCTTTTTGATTGTTTGGCAGTTCCAGGCCCTTTTAACCCTTTCGTTACTGTATTTATTTTGAGATGCTCTGTGTTTCTTTCAATTACTTTAAATATAACAAAGAATTTAGTAAAATAATTTAGTCATCATTAAGCTAGTGTTAGGAACATAAATTGTGACTAAGGAATGGTGGAAGATTTTAATTGGGAACTTATGAAAACAAGACATTTGTACTACAAAGCCAGAGCCAGTTTCAGCCGGGTTGGTAACGAAAGGGTGAAACAAAAGATAATTATCTCTCTTTCTAACATGAGAAATTGCAAAATTTAAGCAAGTGCTGGCAATCTGTTGGGAATCTTAGTTTTTAAGGCTTACATATTTTTCAATGGAGTATTGATTTTTTTTTTTTTTTTTAAACTGATTCCCTCTTACCACATATCACTCAATTTGAAGTAGAATTGAATGTTTATTCCATCCTTCCAAGAAAGGCAACTCAGAAAACCAGAGTTACAAGGGCATTGGCACATTGACTGTTGTGAGCTTTGACCTTTCAAGAAATTAGTCAGAAATAATCTAGTGTCTTTTTAACTTCATAAGTATTGTGTGTAGTTGATGAATAATTATTATATCTATTTGTAGCATGGTGAGATGGACCAGAAGGAAAGGGATATGATTATGAGGGAGTTCCGCAGTGGATCCAGTCGTATCCTCATAACTACGGATCTTCTTGCAAGAGGCATTGATGTTCAGCAAGTATCCCTTGTCATTAATTATGATTTACCTACGAACAGAGAAAACTACATTCACAGGTGAGTGGTAGGAGTCCTAAATCATCAGTCACTGTCAGTCGTAAGTCATCTTTCATTTAGCACAGTATTTGATATGCTTTTCTTTTTTTTTTTGTTTTTTTCAGAATTGGTAGAGGAGGACGGTTTGGTCGTAAAGGTGTTGCCATCAACTTCATCACCGAGGATGATGTTCGAATACTCAATGACATAGAACAATTTTACAACACTTCCATCATAGAGATGCCAACGAATGTGGCTGACTTGATTTAAGGTTGCCCCCCTCTTGCTGTTCGGAAAGACAACATGCATTGCTTGTCATTCAAGACATCAAATATACACCTTTCTCTCTTTCTTTTTATATTTGAAATATGTACAAACTGCTTTTCCTTTCCAACAAAGACAAGGGCCTTTTCATTTGTTGACACTGCCCATGCACGCTCAAGTTCTACGTGTATTTTTCTCCCCACTCCCATCCCTAACATGTATTAATCAACTTCTGGTTTTTTTTTTTTCTTATGTTATGGATTAAATATAGTTTAATACAGTTTAATGTTTACACTAAAACACATGGAAAGTGTGTCAGGAAACTTCGACATTCAATTAAGCTAGCATCTCCAAGATATTCGATTAAAATTTCTAATGTAAAAGGTAAATTTCCATTCATACCTCATAAGGTTATACTTGAAACATTTTTCAGAACTGAGTTCTCTAAACTGAATTCTCACATGTATATAACATATATATATATATATGTATGTATATATTTATATATGTATGTATATATGTATGTATGTATATATTTATATATGTATGTATATATGTATGTGTGTATATATATGTATGTATGTGTATGTATGTATGTGTATGTATATATGTGTATGTATATATGTGTGTGTATATATATGTATATATATATATGTATATATATGTGTGTATATATATATATATATGTGTGTATATATATATATATATATGTATATATATATATATGTATATATATATATGTGTGTATATATATGTATATATATATATGTGTGTATATATATATACATAAATATATGTAATACACACATATATGGAGAAATCTATTTTGTTCTTTTTAATAAAATATTGCTATTTAGATTTTCTTTTGAATTTTGCTGATTCTAAAAGCTGATAGTTTTCTCTGCAAATTTAAATTAAATGAATCGGTGATAAACCTTTTGTGTTTAAAGACTGTATCGTAATTTGTATAAATAAAGAAATTTTTATATTTGAAAGTGTCATTCAGTATTGCTGGCCAGAAATCTTCAGCTGCAGAATTATATGCGACCTCTTGAGGTCACTAAAAACACATTTTCACCCCCCCAACAACATTTTAAGTTTTTTTTTTTTTTTTACTTCAAAATTTTCTTGTAACTATTATGTCTGTGAGTCTAATTTAATAAAATCTCTTTAACTAGCATTTGAACCAATGTTGGGCAATGAACACTTTTATGATTTTTTTTTTTATTAATATTTTTATTTTTAAACTATTAAAAAGGTAACTACTGGTCGTCGGTTCTGTCTTCCCTTTATTGGTGCGTGTTGAAGAAGTAGGGTCCACATCTTGTAGTTATAAATGTTTTAATGTCTTTAGAGGTGATTATTTTGCCAACAATGGCGCAGGAGTGGCTGTGTGGTAAGTAGCTTGCTTACCAACCACATGGTTCCGGGTTCAGTCCCACTGCGTGACACCTTGGGCAAGTGTCTTCTACTATAGCCTCGGGCCGACCAAAGCCTTGTGAGTGGATTTGGTAGACGGAAACTGAAAAGAAGCCTGTCGTATATATATATATATATATATATATATATATATATATATATATATATATATGCATGTGTGTGTTTGTGTGTCTGTGTTTGTGTTTGTCCCCCTAGCATTGCTTGGCAACCGATGCTGGTGTGTTTATGTCCCCGTTACTTAGCGGTTTGGCAAAAAAGACCGATAGAATGAGTACTGGGCTTACAATAGAATAAGTCCCGGGGTCGAGTTGCTTGATTAAAGGCGGTGCTCCATCATGGCCGCAGCCAAAAGACTGAAACATGTAAAAGGGTAAGAGAAAGAGTAATGAACAAGCTGCAAATATGACTCTAAAGGATTTTTTTTATTATTTAAATACCTGTGCATTTCTTGTAGAAGAGTTCCATGGCTGTTCACAGAGGTGGGCACTGTTAATTGGAAAGTTAACTTCGTTAATCTGTTAGCATTAACATTTATTGAAAAAAGACATAACTACAGTTTCAGGCCACCGCTGACTTCCAGAAAAATGGATATTTTTTAAACCTTTAGTATTCAGATTATTCTGTCAAATGTCATGCTTATGTAATCAAATTGTTTTGAATTAATCATGCAAAAACATTATAGTATTGAAATTTTGAGGATGTGATTGCTTATTCTTAGAATGACATTGTAGGATAAGCCAGATCCGGTCAGTTTGAACATAGAACAGGTAGAATATTTAGGCCGGATATGGCCGGTTTAAATGCTAAAGGGTTAATGAAACTTTCACCAAATAATTGCTTATATCCTGTAGATTGAGTATGTGTAAAGATTTGTTGGAAACAACTTTCCAAGATGTTGGGGAGAAGAGTTTCAGAAAATTCACAGGACACAACATTTTCTCCCTCATAACTTTCTGGGGAAATAGGTATTATTTAATGAAATTTTATACAAATACCTTTCAAACGGTGTAGATTATGATTACAAAGAAATTTGTAGGCAAAGTTTTTGGAAGGAGGTGGGGAGAGGAGTTTTGGATCAGACGGCCCACGTGTGTTGGAATTTCTCCATTTTGACGGGGTCTCTTTTTAGTGTTTTTCACTAAATTCTTCAGAATGATGGGAAGCATCTTTTCACAAAAAAAAAAGAAAGAAAACAATTTTGGCAATTTTTGGTTTTTTTTCTCACTCTCACCACCCCAGTCTGAAACAATTTTGGCCATTGTGTGATTTAAGGGAGATCTGGTTGTTTCTAACACATCCCAAAACCTCCCTCCTCGTTTCTTTCTCACACATCTATTCATACTTTTCAATATTTTTCTCCCCATAGACAAATTTTATGGAATGATGATGTCAGAGTAACACATGTGTAGTCCCAACCGAGCGAGGCTGTGGTATGTGTCATCATCATCATCATCGTTTAGCGTCTGCTTTCCATGCTGGCATGGGTTGGACGGTGCAACTGGGGTCTGGGAAGCCAGGAGGCTGCACCAGCCCAGTCTGATCTGGCAATGTTTCTACGGCTGGATGCCCTTCCTAACACAAGAAAAAAACATCTAAAAGCATCTTTAGTGTTCAGATTAATCTGTCAAATGTAATGCTTATTTGTTCACGTTAATTTGAATTATTCAGGTTCAAGAGGGGTGTCCACAATATTTGTGTGGTAAGTAGCTTGCTAACCAACCACATGGTTCCAGGTTCAGTCCCACTGCATGGCCTCTTGGGCAAGTGTCTTCTATAGCTTCAGGCCAACCAAAGCCTTGTAAGTGGATTTGTTATACGGAAACTGAAAGAGGCCAGTCATGTATGTATATATATATATATGTTTATCTGTGTCCCAACATAGTTTAACAACCATTGCTGGTGTGTTTATGTCCCTGTAACTTAGCAGTTCAGCAAAAGAGACTGATAGAATAAATATATACAATGAAATTATTGTATACAGTTCTCAGGTGCACCACAACTTGTCAGAAAGTGCATATAAAGTGTATGCAGTAATGTACAAATGTCTGGAAAGCGAATAATGTATGAGTCAGATACATGCTTGCGAGTGTATGGAGGGGAGGAAATCAGGTGTAGTGTTGACGAATCTCAGGAAGCATGGAAGTTTTGAAGGATGCAGGGCTGTGACAACTAACAACTGATGCCGGCAGTTTGTTCCATGCTCCAGCAACTCTCAGCGTGAAAAAATGTTTCCTGAAGTCATGGAAGCTGTGCTGCTTTCTGACTTTGTAAATATGTCCACGGGTGGAGTTTGAAAAGGTGCTCAGAGTTATTGTTCGTAAGATGGTTGATAATTTTACTGCTCTTACAAAGTGAAGGCGCATGGCTCAGTGGTTAGAGCGTCGAGCTTACGATCATGAGGTTGTTAGCTTGAATCCCGGACCGGGCTGCGTGTTGTGTTCTTGAGCAAGGCACTTTATTTCACGTTGCTCCAGTTCACTCAGCTGTAGAAATGAGTTGCGACGTCACTGGTGCCAAGCTGTATCGACCTTTGTCTTTCCCTTGGATAACACTGGTGGCATGGAGAGGGGAGGCTGGTATGCATGGGCGACTGCTGGTCTTCCATAAACAACCTTGCCCGGACTTGTGTCTAGGAGGGTAACTTTCTAGGTGCAATCCCATGGTCATTCATGACCGAAGGGGGTCTTTACCCCTTTTACAAAGAATAAGTCCTGGGGTCAATTTGCTCGACTAATGGTGGTGCTGCAGTCATAATGACTGAAAATCCTAAGTTTGATTTTATTACTATAATTATCCCAAATGGCAACTGGCAAATATTTTGCCTCATTTCAAGATAAGGTACATTAATTTGAATTAATTTAAATATAGATATAATTAGTACCAGATTTTATTCTTTCGGTAAATATTTCGTACCTCAGTGTGGAATAATTTTTTCCAGGTTTTTCGGGTGCATTGGATATGTCTAACCTCCAAACCTGCCACAAGCCACTTTTTCCTGGAAAAGAAGGGTAGGAGGGGTGGTGACGACCTTGAAGTTTCCCACCAAGGGAGTTTTGTTTCGCAGTTCTTTTTGCCTTTTCTGGGTTATTTTGCATGCCTTTAATGAGTGTGGCATTGAAATCACATGTAAACAGCTCCTTTTTTCAGAAAAGGACAGATTTTGGCTGCTATTTCTAGCATGCCCTGCTATCACGTAACAGCTATTTGTGTTCACACCGAAATATTTACCAACTTTTCCTTCCGTTTATTTTTCCACTTTATGGAAATCCATGTTTTCTCTGACATCCAGCTCAGCGAGGTCGTGGGTCAAGGGGAAACACGTCAATCACTGTTACCTCTTGACAGGACAAAGAAATTTCCTGCTGTCTTTGTAAGCAACAAGTGGGTGGATTTAGTTTCAAATTTTGCCTATCATGGACTTTGTTGTCAAATTTCTTAATTTTTATTTAAGGAACATTTGGCTGCTATTTACAAGAGGTCAAGCAATAATGCTAAATGATTACACACTGAGGTGAGTGATGTAAATTTCTGGCAAATTAAGTGATTTGATTTCAGTCCTCACTTAGAGCAATTTCACTTCTTCTTACAACATTCACCCGGAGTGGGTTGAGCTGGCTTCATTCATCCTCAATGCTGCATCTCTCACAAACGCCAACCAGGCCTGGCAATTTGAGACTAACGACCGCGTGATCAACTACTCATTCCAGCGGCAAACACCGTAGATATGGGAGCCTAGGTTGGGTTCACTTCACTTATATATTAATAATTTCTTTGGGAAAAGCATAAATGTTACATCACATTTTCTGCAGTTTACATATATCATCTTTGCACCTAGTCGAAAAGAAAACTATTTCACACAAGTAATGTTGACGACTTCAGTTAAGTTTGTATATCATAGGAAACCAAAAGCACTAATGTTTCGAGTAAAGCTCTTTATCAGTTATGACTTTGCTACTCGGGAACGGGAGATAGCAACAAAATATCTGATAAATAAAAGAGATACAGATGCCTTCAATTTTTCAGGAACCAAATTCCCCAAGTTTGAATTGGCTTGATTAAATAAACATAGATAATTAGTATCTACAAATTTATCGTGATATCTAAGAGAGATAACACAAAATTTTTTCTTATTTTATTTATCTCTGCTCAGTGTCTACAACAAAGATATATTACTAGAATGCGTGACAAACGATAGGAAAACATACTATCTAAAACAGGTGTGGTGTGATTCCTCTGAAATTAAAGTGTGGACTTTGGTTTCATAGATATGGGCCTTCTATAGAGAATATCTATAGAAGTAAATGCAGGGAAAAGCAAGTTAGATCAATATATAAAGCATATTAAATACACAAAATACAAAAAATGTATATATGAGGGCAGCTGCATTGAACTCTCTCATGCACCAAATGGCAGTTGCTAAAAAGCATTCGTGAAGTAAAACCATGTAGCAACACCAAATGGCGGTGCCCCAGCATGGCCACAGCTCGTGAGCTGAAACTACAATCAATCAATCATATGATCTTTGAACGTCTTTCCGTGAAGACAGAGGCTCATCTCGTCCTATGATGGATTCAATCTACAAACATTATGGACCGCCAAGCCCTCAGAAAAAGCTGTTGGATTTGTAATACAGTTCCTCAACTCCTTTCATTCTATATATCATTTATATTCTGTGTAAGTTGGACCTTTTTTATATGTATACATATATACATTTTTGGTTTGGATGTAGCCTGATGAACCTGATGGTTGGGTCTCTTTTGGAGATGATCACCACCAACATTTATGACATCAATAACAGGATGGAGGAGTCCTGTGGGCTGGTATCACAAGGCGGCGAGCTGGCAGAACCGTTAGCACACCGGGCGAAATGCTTAGCGTATTTCGTCTGCGTTACATTGTGAGTTCAAATTCCGCCGAGGTCGACTTTGCCTTTCATCCTTTCGGGGTCGATAAATGTAGTACCAGTTACACACTGGGGTCGATGTAATCGACTTAATACCTATGTCTGTCCTTGTTTGTCCCCTCCATGTTTAGCCCCTTGTGGGTAATAAAGAAATAGGTATCATTAGGGACAGACTTACGTGGCCCAGTCAGGGTGCCTAAAGAGGTTAAAGTGACCACAGCCACCTACAACAATCTCCAGAAGGAGGCCTTGGATCTCTGGCTAGATGACATACTGCTGTCACTTCTAAGGAATCTCGTATTCTTGCATGACAATGCTCACTCCCACTCTGCTACGACCACCCAAACATTCCTAGGGTCTTCTGGCATACAATATGAAAGGTTGATGGTGTGGCCGCTAGCATCTCCAGATTTCAACCCTATTGAAAATCTTTGGTCCATCATTATAAACAAGATGTTTTCATGCTGATGGATGCAGCAGAAGCAGTCCAACTTGCTACTATTAAGAAATTGACAGGTTCCATGACTTCTAGGGTTTTTGAAGTTATCCATAGAAATGGCACTCATGTGGCTAAATAATTCATTATGTCAATGAATGTTTTAATATTATTATGGTTTTCTGTTAAATATATACTCAATGTATACTTAATATGTATCATTACCCTTCATGTTCTGAAAAAACAAAAACTGTAGAGATGGGCTATTTTCATTCAAACGCTATTAGCATGGTTCACCCCAAAACTGAAGAATCTGAAATAAAAAGAGAAAGGATGTTACACAGAATAATGGAAACATAACAGTAACAATGGTGTTGCCAAACACAAACCAACTGAGAAATGTTTTATTAAAATCAATTCACAGAAAACCAAGAAATCCTAAATTTCACTCCTAAGCTATTAGCATGGTTCTGGGTACCGGTGGCACATAAAAAGCACCATCCGAACGTGGCCGCTGCCAGCCTCCCCTGGCACGTAAATAGCACCCACTACACTCACGGAGTGGTTGACGTTAGGAAGGGCATCCAGCTGTAGAAACACTGCCAGATCAAACTGGAGCCTGGTGCAGCCTCCTGGCTTCGCAGACCCAGGTCGAACTGCCCAACCCATGCTAGCACGGAAAGCGGACGTTAAACGATGACGATGATGATATATATATATCAGAGTCAACAACTATTGAAGTGGTTGCAAGATGCAGCGAAAATTTTAGGAAAAATAAATAAGTAAATGAGTGGAAATCAAACTGGTGAGTGTGTTAAGTAATAAGACTCTGAAAGAGAATGACCCTCCCAAGACACAATGACATATATATATACATATACATACATACATACACACAATTGTAAATATATCAGATGTATATATACTGAATATACTGGAAATTGAAGTGAAAGAAACTTTCAGCAGAAGACAGGAAGGATGAAAGGAGTGTTTAACACTAATTGTTAAAAGCTCATCATTGTGAGATCCGTAGGACTTCCAGAAGTGGTGTGATGATGTACTGAAGACTTATCCAACTCTCACAGCATGGAAAAGCAAAATGATTATGATATTAATTTGTATATATATACATACACACACACACGTCTATATGTATGTTTAGAGCATTGCCCATGAATTCATAAGAGATGGACTGTAGACAAGGATGTTTATTGCAGACTAATCATCAAACTGGTTGGCAGATGATGATGATATATATATATATGTCCTATCCATCAAGGAGGTAGCAGAGATGTTACAAATTATAAGCTTGTTTCTCTAACCTCCCATTTCAGCAAAGTATAGGAGCACATCGTTGGGAGGAAACTTATTGCATTCTTATTTCTTTACTGCCCACAAGGGGCTAAACACAGAGGGGCGAACAAGGACACACAAATGGATGAAGTCAATTATATTGACCCCAGTACGTGACTGGTACTTATTTAATCGACCCCGAAAGGATGAAAGGCAAAGTCGACCTTGGCGGAATTTGAACTCAGAACATAAATACCGCTAATGCATTTTGCCCTGCATGCTAACACTTCTGCCAGCCCGCCGCCTTATTGCATTCTTGGAAGATGACTTGCTCCTTGACACTGAGCATGGCTTCCACTCAGGAAGAAGTTGCCTTATACATTTTCTGCAGCATTATGACTGGGTGTTAAAATAACTAATGAATCGCTCAGACAGAGATCTGACATATCTTGATTTTGCAAAAGCCTTTGATAAGGTTGATCACGGGATGATATGTCACAAGCTACAGAGACGCAGCATAGTCAGACGTTTTCAAGAAACAGCTTGGCCTGCTCCTGTCCAAAGTCCCAGATGAACTTACAGCACAGCAGGAAACTCAAAAGAGGGTAGTAATGTCAAACTCCGTCCTTCGCCAAAAGCCAACTACATAAGAATCATCATCAGCATTTAACATGTTGTCAAACTGCACCAGATTCCAGTCTGATTTGGCATGGTTTCTATAGTTAGATGCCCTTCCTAATGCCAACCACTCTGAGAGTGCAATGGGTGCTTTTATGTGCCATTTGTATGATACTGGTATCTACCATGACTGTGATTTTGTTTGGCTTGATGGGTCTTCTCAAGCACAGCATAATGCCAAGGGTCTCAGTCATTGCCTCTCTGACGCCCAACACCTGAAAGGAACTCAGCCACTTTACCTCATATATGTGTGTGTGTATATATATAGATAGATAGATATGCCGGAGGTTGAAAATGTCTTTACGCAATGTGCCGGTGGCACGTAAAAAGCACCATCTGATCGTGGCTGTTGCCAGCTTCGCCTGGCCTCCGTGCTGGTGGCACGTAAAGAGCACCATCCAATTGTGGCCATTTGCCAGCCTCGTCTGGCATGTAAAAAGCACCCACTACACTCGTGGAGTGGTTGGCGTTAGGAAGGGCATCCAACCGTAGAAACATTGCCAGATCAGACTGGGCCTGGTGCAGCCTCCTGGCTTCCCAGACCCCAGTTGCACCGTCCAACCCATACCAGCATGGAAAGCAGACGCTAAACGATGATGATCATGATGATTATGAAATACTTAGAAGAGGTGGCAACTAAGTTTTTGTTGCATATTAATATTGTTATTAAAGTTCTTTTGATGATGATAATAGTTTTATTAATGAGATGCTTTTGTTTCAGGCCACAGTTAATGTTGTTTTTTCTGTTTCTGACAATGACTACTCCGCATGAAAAGGCACAATGTGTGTCTTGGTTTACTGAAGCACAGTCAGATTTTCAAGCACAAAGTAATCACACAGTTGGATAATGGAGAACAAGCTGTGGCATGTCAGTCGATTCGAAACTGGCATCAGCAATTTATGGAAACAGGGACAATGCCACATAAACCGAGGACTGGAAGGTAAACAACATCTAGTGGAGGCACATGGCCTAGTGGTTAGAGCAGCGGATTCACAGTCGAGGGATTGCGGGTTCGCATCTCAGACTGGGTGATGTGTGTGATTATGAGAGAAACAATTAAGCTCCACGCGGTTCCGGCAGAAGGTAATGGCAAACCTCTGCTGACTCTTTCGCCACAACTTTCTCTCACTCTTTCCTCCTGCATCTTGCAGCTCGCTTGCGACAGACCAGCGTCCCGTCCAGATGGGTAACCTATACGCCAAGGAAACTGCCCTTATGAGCCAGGCATGGCTTGAGAAGGAACAAACAAACAAAGAACATCTGAAGAAGATACTGGGCATTTTGGTCAGTCATTTCAACATTCCATCCAGGATTTTCTATAAACTTCCATCTTACAGTTTTCAAAATAAGAGGAATTTCCACAGGTACTGTTAGTGAAAATAAAAGAATTTCCAGTATAAGAAGTACATGTACATTTTTCAATGTTTTGTAAATAACATTGATATAAGTTTGTAAATGTAGTACCATTGGCTTTGGTTAAATTTTTATAATTACAATTCAACTCTCTAGTAGACTAGTAAAACAAGTTCTAAATTAAAAATTTTTAAGGCACAAATGCCTACAAGGTCTATCACTGTGATGTCTTAGCTTTGAGATTTTGATGAAGTGATTGTTTATTTTTAGAATGACATTATAGGGTAGGTGTGAGAGACCAGATCTGGCCAGTTAGAACATAAAGCAGAATATCTGGGCCTAATGTGGCCGGTTTAGAGCTAAAGGGTTAAACAAAATGTGTGAGGTCTCTGATAATTCATGAATGGTTTTGACCAGATACACTGTTCTCTATAATTAATAAATCGTTAGTCACTTTTTACTAGTTTAATAAATATTGATCATCATCATAGTTTAACGTCCGCTTTCCATGCTAGCATGGGTTGGACGATTTTGACTGAGGGCTGGCGAACCAGATTGCTGCACCAGGCTTCAATCTTGATCTGGCAGAGTTTCTACAGCTGGATGCATTTCCTAACGCCAACCACTCCAAGAGTGTAGTGGGTGCTTTTACGTGCCACCAGTACAGGGCCAGTCAGGTGGTACTGGCAATGACCTCGCTCGAATCTTTTACACATGCCACCAGCACAGGTGCCAGTAAGGCAATGCTGGTAACAATCATGCTTGAATGGTGTCTTTTACGTGCCACAAGCAAATAAGAACCAAAGTACTGTGGTTGATATAATAACCTACTGCAGAACTTGTCCAAAGATATTGCACTTGTCCAAAGACTGAAACAAGAAAAAGAATAAAACTATATCTATTCCTTATGAGACATCAAAAATGAATTAGCAGAATTGTTTATAGCATGCCTGATAGAATGTCCTGCTGTATTTTAAGCCAGCTTTTTACTCGTGTTCAAATACCACCAGGGTTAACTTTGCTTATCTTCAAGGGTTGATATAATCGACCACACATTCACCTCTGCCCTCAAAATTGCTGGCCTTGTGCATAAAAATTTGAAACAATAAGAACTGAGGCCTAGCTTGAATTCTTGCAATTTAGTGAACTCTGCTGAAGACATAGAGATGATGTTCAACCAAGTTATATCAATCAGTAAGTTAGTCACCAATTCACTAAAGAAACCAGGAAACAGGATATCCCTGATCAGAATAAAATATTTTTTATCAACTCTTGATTTCATTTCCAGAAATAACTTGCAGCCTGCTCACTTCTAAAATAGATTTGAAAAAAAAAAATCAAAATTAAAATACCTAAAATTACCAAGATTAGACCTGTTAGCCCTCATTTTATACCCAGCTGTGTAACGTAACAACTGTTGATTCCATATCCAGATCTATTGACCTTTATATCTGCATGTAACAAAGGTCTGTTGACTGCTTTTACATTAAAGTACACGACTAAAATCTTTTCATCCTAATTTTATTATTAGTTGTATTATGTAACAAGTTCTAATAATGTTCACTATATATCTAAAGGTACTGTAACAAGATCCGTTAACTCTAAAATAACAAGATCTGTTAACTATTACTTTGATATTAGTAGTATCAGGTAACAAAATCTGTTAACCTTTACTTTAACACCGTGTTTTATGATGTTAAAATGTTGAACTTTCTCTTTGTTATCTACATATATACCAAGTGTGTAGAGTCACTTTGCATTCTTAATTCAGCCAAGCTTAAAATTAAAATTTAACCTTATGCAGTTTACAGTGGGGAAGAGTTAATTAATAATAATAATAATAATAAAATAAAGCTTGTGAAATACCAATATCCTTCCTTAATTGCTAAATCTTATGGCAAACTCCGACGGCTCCATCATCAGTGTTGCTTCATAAACTTCATTTAAAATGTGAATACAGTCCAGAACAGAAAACAATGGCTGGATTCCTAAAGTAGGTGTGAACTCTGACGAAGACATCGTTTCCTAAATAGTAAAAACCCAAGAAAAACGTAAAAAAAAAACTAATACATTTTTGGTAAAAATACTTTAATCGAAGACATGTATCGACGCCGTTTCACCTCATCTCAGCACCGAATGAAAGAGATCGCTGATCAAAAGCGTTTCGGCATTGACTATACACTCTTTTTTTTATTTTTCTCCTTCCTTTGAGGCATCGTGTCAAGACTTGATGTATTTTCTTTTAGATTGTTTTTAACGAAAACTGGTCGCTGTTTCTAATAGATCAACATGTTGCTACTTAACATGAGGAAGTCGTAGAAACCAGCGTGTTCATGTTAGACATCGAACAGACACTATTCAACGGTTGATTTTAATATATATAATATATATATATATATAGATACCCGGATATATATATATATATATAGATAGATAGATACCCGGATATATATACACACTTTACACACCCGGCCTTGCTAAAGGGATTTTTCTCACCAAAATGCAACTTCCTTTTTACGTCACACATTCTACTTCAAAACCTTGGAACAAATAAAGTTCACACCACTTTCAATTAAGCAACCAAACCAGATGAATTTTTTTCACCTATTTTCTTTTTTTCACTCTTTTAAGTTCTTCCGCTGAATTTCAGGTTAATTAATTTATAGTCTTAGATAGATAAAAGAAACTGAAACCAGAGATGATGACTCGTTTAGTTAGTGGCAGCCACCAACTTTCCATGCGCTTTCAATATTAAATGTGTCCAACTTCACATGTGTAAAATGATTCGGCAATGAAAGAAATCCATTGTTCGTTTATTCATTTAGAAACATTTTAGAAGCAGATTCAATTTCTTGATTAAATAAAATATAGTAAGTTTAAATTAATTCGACACCACACTTTTCTACACTGCAGAGTAGTAGTAGCAAAGTACAAGAACTTTTCCCATTGTTTGGTCTCTAAGTCTGAATAACTGTTCTGATTTCAATTAATTACCCTTAAACACTATTCTGGTACAATACTGGACACTATAATTAAGTGGTTGTAATTACAAGACATGTAAGAAGCAGAGAAAGGCGCCTAGTCGAAGAGACAGGCATAATTCTATGTAGGATTCTTTCGTTAATTGTGAGAATTTCCAGGGCAAATGACTGCAGAAATTAGAAAAAGGAAGAGAAAAATCCGGTGGAAATGAATGATGGAACAATTCGTTGTTTGCCAGACGGGTTTATTGATACAAATACCACTTTAGACAATTTTTGAAGTAGCATACATACCAAATTCCACTGGCTTTAAATGTCCTTTTTCTAACACCAGAAAATATAGGAAATAAAATTAAAAATTAAATGGATATATAACAAAGAAAAAAATATATCGAGGAGTTTGGGAATTAAAAAAAATATATATATTTGGTGTGAAAATATTTAGTTTGGATTTATGGGTGAATAGAAAAGAAAAGAAATACTGCTGGAAGAGATGAGAGGAGTTTGGCTAATGATGAAGAAGAAGCGAATACGTCTGAATGTTGGTTGGCACACACACACATATATATGTGTGTGTGTGTGCATGTATATATGTATGTATGTATATGGGTGTGTGTATGTAAATATATATGTGTATGTATGTGTATGTATATATGTGTGTGTATGTGTATGTATATATATATGTGTTTGTGTGTATATATATAAGTGTGTGTGTATGTATATATATATGTGTGTTTATATATATATGTGTGTGTATATATGTATGTATGTAAAGAAGAATGAGCGGCAATGTAAGAGTGGACGTTGCTTGGCGGAGGTTTCAGTGAAGAGGAAGCAGCTGTGGTTAAACTGATGGGCAGAAAGATGAAAGAGGGAAGATGAGAATAATAAATAATAATAATAATAATAAAACAAGAGTCGAGGAAAGAAAGAGAGAGAGAGAGAGAAGAAAAGAAGAAACCCCCCCCCCAGAAGAAAAAAGAGAAAGGCATGAAGGAAGGAAAGAAGGAGGGAGGGAGGAAAGAAAGAAAGAGAGAGAGAGAAAAAAAGAAAAAAGAGAAAGGAAGTAAGGAAGGAGGGAGGGAGGCGAAAGGGTGAACTGTTTAGTTTTATGACGTTAATATCTTTCTATAATTAGACGAAAGTGCGTAGATCTTCACTGCGCAGGTCGAGTGAACCATCCACTGCCCATGCGTAATGCCGTCATAATGAAAATTAAAGCTAGCAACTTTGCTTTCCGAACTCGGTTTCGACAAAAAAAATTATCTTTATTAATTTCCAAAACTAATTATTTCGGTAGTTACATTCGTTGCAATAAATTTTAATTGTTGTGTGTTTTTTGAGAATTTTTTTTCCGGGTCTGTTTTTTTAACGATCGTAAAACGAGTTTCTGTAGTAAAAAAAAAAATCTCGATCGTTCGTCGCGGCGGGAGGGGGAGGGGGTTATTTAATATACGAAAGTCGCGGCTGCGAAACCAGAGTAGAACTCTGTTCTAATCCACGTGTGGCAAGTCAAGAAGGCTACCAGCGGGTCCTTTATACTCGAAGTTGATAATATGGGGTAAGTATGGTACATTCTGGCATATTCTAAGCGTTTTTAGCATCTTAAGAACTCCAATAACCAAGTTGGGTAACATTTAGTTGGTGTTGTGACGGTGAAACGTCGGTGGATGTGGCTTTTTTGTTCGCTCTCTCTCTCTTCATCTTCCGACTCGGTGTAGTCGGAGTGTCTGCTTCCACTCAGGTTTTGCTATGGCCGCCATCTCACTCCAACTCCATCTCCTTCACTCGAACACTTCACTCCGCCTGCTTTGAGAAAACCATTCCGCAACCCGGAGAGAGACGAGAGAGAGAGACCTTACATTAAGCTCATATATATATATATGAGTTTAATCAATCTCCGGGCATTGGTATACTCGCCTCGTACACTCGTTTAAATCCCGTTAAGTATAAAGAAAAAGAAAATAGATGGAAATTAAGTCTCGTCTCAGTATTTTTTCTATTGTTAAGCTTTTTGCATACGAAAATAAATGAAGTATGAAAAGTCTGGTGCTTTTTTTTCCCCATTTCCCCAAATTTTCTTTCTTTTTTTCTAATTTATCTCGTCTTTATAAATACCCTTTTGTTATTTTTTTATTAGGAATACTTGTTTTTTTTTTCTAATTTTCTCCCCCCGAAAAAAAATATATTTGTTGATTCATTTGAGCAAAAAAAAAAAGAAGAAAAAAATTAAATTTCTGCCGAATTGTAATATATTTGTGTGTGTGAGTGTAGATTGTAGATTTCTTCTTCCTGTCGTGATGGAAGGTGTCGTCGTCGTCTCTGTCTCTTGTGTGTCTCTCTGAGCATATGCCAGATCATATGTAATGCCAGCTCTTCTCCTTCTTCATCTCCATCATCATCATCATCATCTCCCTGAGACATGGATGGCCGACCGGTTTTTTTTCTCTCTCTTCCCCCCCACATAATGGACATCCATCCATATTCCTATAACTTTCCGCCGACTAATCTATCTATTATATAATTCCCCCCTCTGTCGCTCGCCTTCCCTCGTACTTTATACTGGGATATGGGGTATTTTAATTCATTTTTTCTTCGCTGTCTTTTAACCGGGGGGAGAAAATTTAGTCGGTGTGTGCAACATACATATCGGTGCAATGTACATATCGATGTCTATATTATGTATGCCTCGCACCACCGATGCCTGTGAGTGTGTGTATAAATAAATATATATATATATATGTGTATAGCTTAGTTGTGTATGTATATATATATATATATATTCGTTTGTCTTTACGCAATAGAATCTACAAGAAGTTTGCTACACTGGTATCCAGTGTGTAGTATATGTTCTAAACTCTGGTTACAGATGGCGGATTGTCTTCGACGAGGAGTGCCTTCGTCGCCGTGAGAGAGGGAGGGAGGGCGACTCTGTATTCCTAACATGGCAGGAAGAATGTGGGCGAAGATATTCGAACAATGTTGTTTTCTGTGTATGTTTTAGAAGCCGCATCGACGATTTTCGTAGCCAATATGTCTTGGAACGAACCCGCCCGAGGGAATCAATCCTTCACCCCCCCCCATTTTTTTTTTTTTGCAACACATTAAATTCCGTTTCCTGGTGCTTTTAACTCGTTAAAAAATGCCGCTGGAGGAGTTTGGACTTTTTTGCTGCTTTCGATTTTCCCCCGATGAAAGGCAGAGAGAGAGAGAGAGTTGGACGACGAAAATACTTGTAATTTACTGAGGTAAAGCTCGTCTCTACAATGCCGACAGTGTCTCCCTTGCAATGTCGATGGATTCAGATGCAAAGTTCGGTTGTTGTTTGATATTGGACATCGGTGTTTGAAATGAACTTCCATTATCTCGTTCCTTTTTGTAACCCGCACCAGTGTAAAAGCATGTGAATAGATGTGAGAATTTTCTCTCCCATCCATCCTTTGTTATGTGCTGAGTGCGAGTGTGAGTGTTTCCCATTTTAATATATATTATATATATATATAAAATGAAAGTAAATGTATTTAATTCGGTAGGCAACTGTTTGGAACTTTTTCAGACACATTTACACACACACGCATGCATAAATGCGTGCGTGTGAGTGAGTGATGGGCAGTGACATCCATAATAACTATTTCGACGTTCCTTTTTGTATTTTTCAGGTCAATGGATGAAAATCTACAACAATCCGATAGTCGCGGCGCGAGTTGTGATCTAATAGAGGTATGTGTTAACTTAAAAAACTGAAAATTCCCGAGTCTCTTGACGCCTAACCAATTTAATTCATTTCGTAAAGTTTTTACTTCCAATTAAGAAAAAAATCATTTGAAGGGCACGTTTTCAACAGCCTGTTCAAAGATTTCTCGAATCACGTTTCTTTGTAATGTATTTTTGAAGTTTTCGCTTTCCTTTCTCTCTAACCTTGTTTTAACTCCAGTCGAGCAGCTTTTATCGAAGGCGTCCCTCTGATAATTAATTATTCAGTGTCGTTTATTAAGGGCCACATTGTCTTACGTATCCTTTTATTTATTTTTTTAAAAGATGGATGCTACCCGAGCGGGGGTTGCTATTTCGGTACTACTTCAATAGAGAGGTCCCGATGCATCTGCGTAGCGATATGAAAGGGGAGGGTTGATTTTAGGATTGGTTAGGGTTA
Organism: Octopus sinensis; assembly: GCF_006345805.1. NCBI lineage: Eukaryota > Metazoa > Mollusca > Cephalopoda > Octopoda > Octopodidae > Octopus > Octopus sinensis. The sequence continues at coordinate 31,385,820 of NC_043015.1, forward strand.
AGGTGTCATTTACACGCCCGCACACACCTTACATTTAAAATGTTTTGTACGTAACAACCTTTATTTAAGGGACCATTGTATTTAAGTAGTACCACTAGTTCTACCAGTTCGAGCTAGTCTTCGATGATCCGTTATAACACAAGTGATTGTAATTTTGTGGCTTGTTTTAGTGGTAACTCGGGCCATTTTCGGTCCCTTCTGGATTAAATTTGCACCGTACTTGGCTCTTCTCAGAAACTTTTGTTTTAAATCTATGGTGCTTAATTAGTAATCAAACGTAATTTTAAACTTAATTCAGCCAAAGCTACTGTCTCTCTTAAAAAGAATACGACGTACTTAGTGAAACAGTTTTTAAAAGTAGTGTTCATACTTGATCATACATCCATAGATTTGTTGTGGGGTGGGCAGTACCGGTACTGCTTAAGAATTTTTCATACAGATGTTCAGTTCAGGTTTTAACCTCATTAGTCTAAAATAGTCAACAAAAGCCTCAGGTACTGCCGGTACTACTTAAGGAGTGGTCTCGGTGCGCGCATCCGCGCTAGCTAGTTGTGACTAGTCGATCCTACAACGACTACCTAGCAAAGTAAATAAAACAAAAAACGCAAAGTAAGGATCGACTAGTCACGACTAGCTTGCGCGAGTGCGCGCACCGGGACCACTCCTTCTTAAGTAGTACCAGCAGTACCTGAGGCTTTTGTTGACTATTTTAGACTAATGAGGTTAAAACCTGGACTGAACATCTGTATGAAAAATTTGGGCAGAGCAGTATTCAGAGTCTGGGCTAATGCTGTTAACACTGAATTCTGCTAAAAGATGTTCAAAGACCAAGTGAGTTTATTAAAACTACCATGCAGTAATTAGATGTTACTAACGATGCAATCTTCATTAATTATGAAGTCTGGTTGGTCAATCTCTTCGTTGGCCCTCGCAAGCTTCATTGCACTACTTCCAAAACCCTCCTGAAATAAGGTGTATCCATTCTTGGAGCACTACTCATATTGCAGAGTAGAAAAATTCAATGTTTAATCAGCCACATCAAATCCAATACATATATTTGTGAACTAAATATTACTCTTTTTTTTTTCTGAGTTAAATGTGTGACCATACTTGGGTTCATATGATTGGAAGCTAGTTATTTTTAATGCCCAAGCTAAGTAATATGTTATGAAGAGTTAGTTTTAAAAAAAAATTTTTTGTTATTTTTTACAGTAATAAATACCTTATATTCTTAAAAGTATGCTTACATTGAAGATTGTACTGCTCAATGTCTAAGTAGAGCAAGCAAAATTTTGTTCATAAGTGTTGATACAAAGTAATCAGAAAATAAAATTGACAATAATGAAACCTTTTTTGTTTTTATCTGACAAAAACAAGTTATGATTACAAAGTACACATACAATACCAGCGTGATTTGCTCCACAGAATTGCGTAGGAAATATGGACTGAATTGTTTCTTTTTTCACTTCCTGAAAATTTTAAATGCTTTGTCTTAGCTTTTTGTGTGTGTGTGTGTGGCAGCATTGCTTATCTATGCCCCACTATAACAGACTGAAGAGTAAAACTGTGTGTATCATACATAGAAAAAAAAATGGTTGTGAAAATCACATTGTTAACTTCACACCAGGTGTACTTGTATGACTTACACCTGTAAAGTTGAAAGGTTGCTCTCAAATCGTTTTGCTTCATTTAACATGCATGAAAGTTTTCTATGTATTTTTTATTATTTTTTTTATTGGTAATCTCACTAAACATTTCATAATACTAACAAAAATTTTTCCTTGGTATTTTCAATGCCCAAAATTTGTGGTACTTATTGTATATAGATAAATATAGTGACTGGTTTTGGTTATGGGATTGGTATATTGAGCAAGGCTTATTGAACAGAATTTCAGTCACTGCAAATCTCTATGATGCTCTGAGTGGGGTGGTTGGTCCCAGAATTGAAAGACCAGCAGGGTCCCTTGGTGAGTGAATAATGAACTAAAATTTGACCATTTCCAAATGTTGGGTTCATAGGAATTTTCAGTTTCAGTGAAGCCTCAAACCAAGAGAAAGAAAGGAAGCAAAAACTTGTGCTACCATTCACAAAAAAAGATCTTTACAATTGAGAATTTTTTTAGTGCCTCAGATTAAATTAGATGCCAGATGTTGGGAGTTCGGCCAGATTTTGCATACTGGTGGTATTCATGAGGCAAAAGAAATGATGCAGCATTCTCATATTCAACCTGGGCCTCACCGCAAGATCATGAAGCTTGTGGGAGGAGGGAGATGCTGCAATGTTATGTCATCTTTGACATGGACTCATTGCAAGATCAAATAAGTCAGCACAAGTGTTTGCCGTTAAAAAAGTATCAATCCTGTTCTTAGCTAATAATAGTAATTAGTGCTTATAACATGTTGATGTTGAGCAGTAGGTAAGTTCATGTGGTATGAGCTTAGCTTAGTAATAAATACAGCATCTCTGCATACAATGGTATGAAAGACTGTTGGTTATGATGTGGTGGTGGTGGGGGTATTTAGAAGTGGTCAGTGCCTTATTTGGTGTGATGCCTGGTGTTTGGCACTGTTTGTGTGTTTAATCCATAACAATGGTGTACATATCTTGTTGGCAACATTGAATTAAGCACAATTGAAATGCTTTACAAAACAAGATTTATATTTAGCTCAAAAATGTTTTTAGGGTTGTTAAGATACAAACTATATTAGTATTGTTTTGTGTTTGTTTTTCAATTTTATTTTTAATGATAGTCGTTTATGAAAAAAATAGCTAGTTCGTGACAATATAAAATACCCAAGTTATTTCTAGAAGCAAATATATATTTCCAACAGAAATTGCTGTCACAAAAGATGGGTGCAACAATTGTTTACCTAAATGATGATGGTTTTGAGGTTCAAACCTTAATTTTATATTTTGATGTAATATAGAAGAATTTCGGTTGCAAGATTCCTTGTGAATTTATGTTGAAACAAATTTTATTGTGGAACTGAACTAGTGCATGTGTAGGTAATATTGACATAATGACCCTCCCTAGATACAGCAAAATGGAGGAATTTATTCCAGAGAAATTTAAAAAAAAAAATAAAATGCCTTCTGAATATTTCCTGTACTCAATGTAGAACATAAAATTTGATTACTTCCTAAAATCCTATGTTAGTAGTTAGGTTACTACTGTTCAACTTAACATATTGCCTTTGCTAACTAGACTCAATATATCACTTAGTCATTGTTGGTAACCTATAAATTGGAGGCCACTCCTTTCTCTCTCCCTGAAGTTCGATACTTTACATAGCAATTTACTAATTGCAGGGTTCTCAAATATATTTTCAAATGTAGAAGAAAGGTTCGATGATTTGAATGAGGTTAGGTAGAAACGTTTAGAATCATTAATCCAAATAAATTCCCTTGTTTCAGCAAGCCAACTTTTAGTTTTTAATTGCTTTTGTTTAGAATGATTCCTAAAGATTGATAAGTTTTGATTACCTTTGCTGAGGTTCAGTAATATTTGATAGAATTGATTATCTCTCTCTATATATATAAACGGCAAAGTGTCTGTGTATGCGTGTCCTTTATACAAATCCACAATTTTTCAGTTAGAGGGCTCACACTTTCTATGGTCATTCAAAGCCATCCAAGGGTGGTCGTGCACATCTTTACATTTCCCCCAGTCACCCTGCAAAGCCATTAAAAAATCAATAGAAGTGACTTTTGTGAATTTTCTATCCAAAACCCAATCAAAATGCCTGAAACTTGATACGCCAATTGAATGCCAGCTAGCTGTATGTGATTGGTCGGAGATTTGGACAGTACTTGCGTGTATGTGCGCACGCACGCAGCTGTATATGCAGGCACTAGCACTATGGCCCGGTAACGCCGGGTCATAGTGCTAGTTGTGACATATAACATGTGATAATTCCTTTTATTATTACTCAAGACATGGAGCTGTTAGCATGCTGAACAAAGAATACTTGGCATTTTGTTAGTCTTTGTTTTGAGCTCAAATTCTACAGAGTTTGACTTGGCCTTTCATCCTCCCGGAGTCAATAAGTACCAGTCAAGTTCTGGGAGAGGATGATGTAATTGACTTCCCCCTCCTCGTTAACTGCAGGCCCTGTGCCAAAATTTGAAACCCCTATAAATACTCGTGTATTTTTGCAGAGCAATTGGGATGAAGTTGTTGAAACTTTTGATGATATGAACTTAAGAGAAGCCCTACTTCGTGGTATCTATGCTTATGGTTTTGAAAAGCCTTCACTTATTCAACAAAGAGCCATTGTTCCTTGTATTAGAGGTAAGTTCCGATTTTCCATAGTTTTTAGCTGTATTAGTTACAAAGAACTTCTAAAGTTCTTTCATGTTATCTGTTGTCTGAAAAATTAAAGATAAAAAGCTGAGATAGTTTTATACATGGATGTCTCAGTGTATTTTCATTTCAGTTGGTTTATATTTTTGAGTTTTAATCTAATAAAAATTTAAGATATGTGAATGCCATCATGAATAGGACATTTGATCTCTGCTTATCTTTGGAACTGTTGCTTCCTTTCTATGGGAAGGAAAACGTCTTGCTTAAAAAAGATTTCATACAACCATTATTCTTTGGGAGTATATCAGCTTGACCCAAATTTTACAAGAAACCAGATTAAATGAAATTCAAATTCAAGTAGTACTTTCTTTGACCCTTTACCATTCAGATTATTCTGTCAAATGTAATTCTTAACTCATATTGTTTTGAATTAAACATACATTATCATGTAGTTTCAAGATTTTGATGATATTATTATTTATTTTTAAGAATGACATAGGTTTGATATGAGAGGCTGGATCTGGCCAATTTGAATATAAAACAGTATATTTCAGCCAGATATGGTTGGTTTAAACGCTAATGGCTTAAATCTCCCAGTCCTATTGGGAATCAGAGATTTTGATGAAATGCAGTTCAGTTTAAAAATCATGAAACTATAACTATTGCATGAATTTTGATACCATGATGATTGGTGCTCTATTACTTTCACCTGGCCAGGTAGATTGAATAATGGTAAGTTAATTACACAGGTGTTTTCGCATGTTTAATATATGTTGAATCCTGGGCATCAATTTCCAGACTCGGAGTTTAGTGCCTGTACCTTTGGAAGCTGTGCAACTATCAGTAAAAGCATTGTGCAGTATGCCCTGTATCTCTTCCATTTCTGCAATGTGGGTGGCATTGCTCTGTTGGTACTCATACTTTGTGATCTCTATACTACCCTGTCCAAATGTCTTTCAGAAAAGAAATTGTTTAAAAAATAAAAAGAAAAGCTCACTTGCATGCTTTAAAGGGTTCACAATGACTGACAACATTGGTGCAACGATCAATTACATAACCCCACCCGTGTTCAGAATTGATAAATCTTGATAGCTATTGTGTGTTGATGACACTGAAATATCATTTATCTAATATCCATTTCTGTTTGCTTGCATGGGTCAGGCAATCTGTCTGACCCATGCAAACCTATGGATTTGAAAGCCTTTCAATGTCACCAACTGTCATCTGTTTCCAAGTAAGGTAATACCCCCCCGTGGCTGGACATATTTTCACAGTTTTGAAATGAAGTGCATCATTCATATCAGTGATGCTCATTTACAACAATCATATGATGTCAACGCTAGGGGCCTATAGCTTCTTTTTGTTTCTGTCTATCAAATCCACTCACAAGGCTCAAGACTAGTAGAAATTCTCTGAGTCCATGATCTCTTTCTCTAATTTAATCATTAATAAATATTGATGAATTGTCTTCCCTGATGCTCAAAAGTCAAGGAAAATCTCAAGAAATGCATTTGATAAAGCTATAAAAAAAAGTGCACATTGTACTAAAATGAGACTAAATTTGGTTTCTCACACAGAGGAACACTTAGTTTCTTTTTTTCTTTCTTTTTAAGCCTCAGACAACAACACTAGCTTGAACTGCGTTTGTGGTACTGGTCTGAGTTATTGAAAAATTTAATATATTGCCATACCAACTTTGAGATAGTTTTGAATATATAGCAATTTAATGTGTCACCTTACCTAGTTTATTACACATAGGCCATCTGTTGTATAACTATTTTAACTTTATATACAGGAAGTCTATTGATTCAACTGTCAATATAGATGGACTAGGTTTATAATAATCAATTTAACCGTTGGGGGCTAATATCAGTATTAATCCTCTTATAATAGGATTAAGTCATAAGTGTGCTTTATTAGCTCAATACTTTAATATAAGCTGTGTTGATCAACTAATATAGAAATTTGATCTTAACCACAGTTGTTTGCTTGTTCGTAATTTGATTTAAAAAATGAAATGGTTAAAGTGAAATTCTAAAACCTGTTACTGTCTTTAGGAATCGTCATAGAGCAGAGACATGCATTTGTGTGTGAGCTGCCGTTAACCTTCAAGATGTAGATTGCCGTTGTATAGAAAGGTGATACACATTTTTTCTCATTAGATGTGTTTTCAATGAAATGGCTGGTTAGAAATGATAAAGCCTTCTCAAAAGCTTCATTTATGAATCAAAGGTGCTAACTAGTGATAGGCCCAATTTTAAGCCTATCAATGTAGTCGTGTGTACTGTCCCTTCTTTGCTGAGATCAGGTTGTTCAAAATAAAATATGACCTGTCTCTATTTGACATCTATTTCTGACAGGGTAGTTTTATCAACGGGTGTAGCTATTTTCTTAACCAGATGATGCCTTCTTCCTAACATTAAGCACTCGACTATGAAGTGTGAGTGGTGCCTGTGAAAAATTGTCATGACAGTCTTGAGTGACTTCAAGAGAACACAAATTACACTAGCAAAATTTGAACCAGGATCATGCTGTCAGTTGTAACTGACCACGTGATCCCTACTTCATGTAACCCTGTAGCATTTAAACTGGCCATAATAGTCTTGTTTTATGTTCAAACTGGCCAGATCTGGTCCCTTGTATCAACCCTAGAATGTCCTTTAAAAAAGAGAAAAAGAGACACACCCCATCAAAATCTCAGAGCTACAAGATAATGCATGATTAGTTTAAAATTGTGAATAAATATTACATTTAACAGAGTTATCTGACTTCTAAAAGGTTAAATTGTAAATTGAGTGAAGCTGATAATTGAGACATTAGAATGTATTTCGTGTAATATTTTTGGGTTAATATGGAGTCCAGTGAAATGATGTGCATGTAGACATGTTACACCATTTGAAATAGAATTTGTTTTTAATAATGTTTTTTTTCCCAATGTATTCAAAAATTAAACTTGTTACCACATGAAAGTATTTACTGATTAATTATTTCTTACTCAGTTATGACAATTAGTTAAAATTTGTATACGTGTCCAGTGATTGTGTTGATTAATTATATATTGTATGTTTGTATTCCTCTCTACCTCAGGACTAGATGTAATTGCACAGGCCCAATCAGGTACTGGCAAAACAGCAACCTTTTCTATTGCACTTCTGCAGAAACTTGATATTTGTACGAAAGAATGTCAAGCCCTTGTGCTCGCCCCAACAAGAGAATTGGCTCAGCAGGTAGAGTTCTTTTCTTTGTATATAAAAGAAACTATATTTACTTTTTACGAGATAAAATTTGGATATTTACTTAGAGATGTTTTTTTACTTATGGATGTTGACCTTATTTACCCATAGAATAAGCTACAGACACCTTGAACTAAGTACAGTTGCTTTGTCCAGGGACATGATACAATGGGTGTAGTAATATTGGAACTGATGTCCAGCACCTGAACTTCAAGCATATTGTGCCATATATCTCTTTGTGAAGTCCAATCAGATCTATCCATTTTTATAGTATCATGTTTGGAGTGTTGATCTTTCTTTTCTAACAAGCTGGCTTGATTCTCAAAATTGAAGTGCATTCAGTACATTTAATATTGAGATTATGTTCTGCATTGTTATGTCTCATTTTAAAAGCTTGGATTTGGCAAAGGAGCATCATTTCTATGTCTGCTTTCACATGCTGACATGGATTGCATAAGTTATCAGCACACTCTTTCTCCACATGTAGTCCTTCGTTGTCTCCTTTGCAAAATTCAGCATCTTTTGGCCAGCTTTCATCATTTCAAACTTCTTTCCCAACCGCATCACATTCACATACCAATCCTGTTTCTGGCACCCAACAGTAAATAACTCTCATGAGTTTTTTTGCCTTCCTTTCTAAGCATCCTTGTTTGTCGAGAGACACCTTTACACATCTATTAGTGTGCTTGTCCCATGTTGCTATCAGCCAACTTCACACATTGTGCACGAGCATCATATAGCCCACTCTCTTTTCGAAGGGAGAAATCTTTTGCTTTCAATCTATTACATATGAAGGACTTCTTTGTCAGTTTATCTGAAATCCCATTGCATCATTTAAGCCAATTTTTTTGCACTGGTGTTATATTATAAGGTTTTACTTACTCCCTTTCTGTATTTTGAGCAAGGCCTCTTCACTGCTGTTAACCCTTTTGTTACTGTATTTAGTTTGAGATGCTCTGTGTTTCTTTCATTTAACTTAGTTATCATTAAGCTGGTGTTAGGAACATAAATTGTGACTAAGGTTTGGTGGAAGAATTTAATTCAAAACTTATGTAAACAAGACATTTGTACTACAGAGCCAGAAGCAGTTTCAGCCGGGTTGGTATCAAAAGGGTTAACGTTCTAGCTGGTTTCTGCCTGTTAGTTTCCATAGGCGCTAAACTGAGCTGCAGCTTTTAGTTCTTGACTCTGCTTCCATAATTGAGTCTTTTTTAATTGCTAGTGTAAGAATTCTTATGGATGCCTAGTCTTATACTATTCTGTTACACTTCAGAGTGGTCTATAATACATACCAGTGCCATGTAAAAAGCACCCAGTACATTCTGTAGAGTGGTTGGCATTAGGAAGGGCGTCCAGCTGTAAAAACCATGCTAAAACAGGTAATTGGCGCCTGAGCAGCTGCCAGCTTGCAAAACAGACTTTAAATGGAGTGAAAATTGAAGTCTTGTCCTAATTGCATAGTTGAGCTTATCAAGAATTCTTTGCTCTGTAATTGCCCCACCCCCCAACACTGAGGAGGAAAAGTCCCTCACTTGGGTTGTGAGTAATTTGCATTACTGACAGATAACCAGTACATACCTTGAATGTGTCATAAGAAGCCATTCCTCTACCTATAGCTAACCACCATACTGTAGAGTTTGCTTAGCTAAAAACCATTATACCTGATAATGTTTTTGATAAAAACTTTTCTTGTGGTTTACTCTCTTAGGTGAGGATGCCAAAAACCTATTGAGTATAAGGTATAATCGCTTTTAGCTAAAATCTTTCCTTGTGGTGTCAGTGGTTCCACATCCTGGCAGAAACCCAAACCCAGTTCATTCATTTAAGCCAATTCTCTGTTTAGCTTTACTGCAACTGTGGCCACTTTCATAATTCTTTGCATTTAATGAATGTCTTTAGTTCCTTCTATATCTCCTTTGTAACAGTGCAAAAGAATGCTGCCACACTAGTCATTGGGGCAATACCTCCCTGCAACTAATCAGTACATCTTATCTTGCCTGATGTTTTCAGACCAAGTACAACTGTTCACTGACGGTCCAACTGCTCTTCATTGGCCTTTTCTATTGCATAAGTCAGCCTCAATTGTTACTCCCTCTGCTCAGTTCACTGTCGTCTTATCTCCCTTCCCCAGATATTCTCTTTCACAACTGCATGTTAATATGATTTCCATGTCTCTCTCAGTGCCAGTGAAGTCAAGTGTGGTGCTGTAATTTCGCATACACTTTCTACAGCAATGTCTTTACACTGATGCTGCTCTGTAAATGGAATGCTTCTGATTAAGAGTAACTTCCATCACTAATTAAGAAGTGTGAGTAGATTTAGTATCGGTTGCTAGTTTGATGTGACTTTATCTACAGAGTTCATGACTGCTTTAGCATCAAGTTGACTGCTCTTACTCTGCTGACATCACCTTCACACTCAATCTAATTGATGGCAGAGGGATTGTTTGTACACTTGAGAAATCGGTGTTCTTTGATTTACTTATTACCTATCGTTCACTTTACCTCATGCCAACTTGCTGTGGCAGTTATGAAAGGCTATCGAGACCGAACACCCAGGAAAACTGACAAAAGGAGTCTTATTTCATCAGGACCATCCTCCAGTGCACAAGTACTTTGGGTTTCAATGGCTGCTGTGTGTGATTGGCTTTGAACTGGTTGATTCCCCTCTCCCCTCCCCCCATTCTCCTGATTTGCTCTGCCTGTCTATCACCTGTTCCCCAACATGAAAAAGCACTTGAGTGGTTCCTTCCTTACATTTTGTTGCCAAACTAACATTTCAGGCACTCTGTTAATTGTACTATCCTCCTGGTCTGTGTTCACTGACTCTTCTACAAATATATCAATATTAGAGCTGCTTACTCTGTTTTTCTGTTCTCCGATGTCGTTTTGATAACCAAGGTAAATTATTAAGAGGAATCGATACCACTGTTCTTTAACCAAGCCCAGTAAGGCAGGACGTGAGTATTGGTTCAATGATTGTTGTAGTAGCATCCTTGTGCACTGTTATAAAACAAGAGATGCCTTAGAAATAACTAGACGTTTGAGGGACCAAATCATGGAAATGGTAGTAAAGCTAAGTAGAGAGAACTACCTTAGACGAGATGGGTTGAGTTTTCTGCCGGGATGTAGAGCTAATACCAATTACTGCACTAAGAATTTCATCCTTATTAGACAAGCAAGTGTCTGTTATTTTACAGCTAAATGTAACACCATCTTACAAAAATATTTCCAGAAGATTTTACTTGTGGTATTTTTTCATAATTTCAGATTCGTAAAGTTGTACTTGCTCTAGGAGACTATATGGAAGCACAATGTCATGCTTGTATAGGAGGTACAGATGTCCGTGATGACAAGATACGTCTCAACCAAGGTGTGCATATAATTGTAGGAACACCCGGCCGTGTTCAAGACATGATTACTCGGAACTTTTTAAGTAAGTATGTTGTGTTGTTTCATCTGCTCTTGATATAAAGTAATGGATCAGCTGTCAGTCATTTTGATAACAAAGGTGAAATATTAAGAGCAATCAATACCAGTTCTTTAACCGTGCCCAGTAAGGCAGGACAGGGGTACTGTCTTGATGATAGTTGTAGTAGCATACTCCTGCACTGTTATAAAGGCAGAAGAGATGCCTAAGAAATAACTAGACATTTGAGGGACCAAATCATGGAAGTGACTGTAAAGCTAAACAGAAAGAACTACCTTAGATGAGATGGGCTGGGTATTCTGCCAGGATGTGGAACTAGTACCATCTAAAATCCAATTACGAGATAATCTTTTAGCTACAAAGAATACACTTCATACTTGATGATTTGGAGGCCTTCAGCAGGCAAACAGGTTCTGTAATGTAGCTGCTTAAAAAAACTAGGAAGAAGCAAGGCTTTATTACATGCTCATCATTTTATGCTTTCCCACTGGACTAAGTTAATGGGTAAAAATCCCATGTTTTGTAATAGTGTATTAAAATGGGCACATGTAGAGCTGCATGATTAAGAAGTTCATTTTGTAACCATGTGATTTCAGGTTCGATTCCTTTCTGGCAACTTGGAGGAGGGTTTTTTTTTTTTTTTTTAACTATAGTCCTGGGGTAATGAAAGTCTTGCTAGACAGAAACTGAAAGACTGTTCTATGTCTGCATGCTTGTGTCTTCATCTTGACACACATGCTAGTTATTAAACGAACATCATCATCATCAATATAAGTAGTGGTGTTCATTTGTAATCTTCCATGAAGTCATGCTTAGCCATTGTGCTGTTCATGTTTGAAAGACCTGGAGAAATGTTACCTTGAAGCCAGATGCAGTTTAGCAGCAAGAAGAGCTGCCATCTGTAAAAATCCTACCTCAGAGAATTTCATCTGAACCATGCAATCATGGAAGACTGGGTGCTAAAACAATTTGTCATTGATCTAGGGTCTCGCCTGATGTTAGTGAATGTGGAGGCTATCATAAAAATGACAAATATCCATCTGGAACTCAACAGCATTTGTGTGAGCTGCAGTGTTGTGACGAATAGCATTTTGTGGTTACAAGCACTGATTTTAATATTTTCCTTCAAAGGAATTGTTGGTGAGATATGTTTCTTTTTGCCATATACAGCTCACTGAATGGTTGTATATCTTGGGTACTACTATTTCCTTATTTTATTTAATTTCATCTTCTGTAATTTATTTTATTTTATATGTAATGTCGACTGAATTGCAGAATTCAGTTTTGTCTTGTGATTTGACCACAATCTGGTTTCTTTGTCTAGTCAGTAAACTTAAACCATTGGCTTTCATTTGATAAAGCTGTTGAAAAATTTATATTTATGAATGTATTTCACATGTGGTCAGTAGCTTAGGCAATAATGGAATTGTACCAATTTTAACTTGTTTGTTTGTAAGGCTTTTATAACTGAGTTGGTGGTAGCAGTGAGAGGCAGAAAGACTATTATTTGTCTTAGCAATTTTGTAAATTAAAAAATATTTTTAAATTCTTTTATTTCAGAAACTGATAAAATCAAGTTATTTGTATTGGATGAAGCTGATGAGATGTTGTCTCGTGGTTTTAAAGATCAAATCTATAGTGTGTTCCGCTGTATGCCTGAGAACATTCAGGTAATATCACCCTTTGAAGTTTTGTCGTGTGATTTCGGTGAATATGACAACTGTTGCATGTTATTTAGCCCTAGACCAGCAAACTTCTAACCAGTCATTGCTTTCTCTTTGCTTATCTTCCTTTATGTAAAGTAGACGATATAGTTTGAGGGAGAACTTAGGTGCTATTTCTACCTAGTGCAGTGGTTTTTAACTAGAGTCCATTTAAGATTTTGTTAAAGTTTGATAAATAAATGGGTTATATTTCTACAATATGCAGAATATTTTAATTTTTCATAGACAATTCCTAGTAATATTTAATTATAAAAGTATGTTTTTTTAACATGGGGGTTTAGTAGGGTAAAATAGGAATCAGTGGGGTCCACAGGCAAAACATTGAGAATCCCTGAGCTAGTGGATTGAATGATCATATAAAACCTTCATGGATTTACCTATTGGGGTTTGAAGTAGAAGTAAAAGTAATTTAAGTCTTGAAGTTATTGAAACAAATCAATTTAAGGGCTGGTATTGCTAAAATTCATTAGTGGTGGTAATGTTAGGACATCCTTTACCTAATGCAAGGTAAAAAGAAGAATAAAAAAGGACTTAAAAACTTTGTCAGCGGAGTAAATGGAGTTCTCCTTAAGGGAATCGGAGGATTAAGCATTAACACTTGAGCATTCTAATTAGTTTGTCAAATTATCAGGTAGCTGTGAGAGGCCAAACTCCCCTAGTTTGAGCACCAAACTGGTAGGATATTTTGGTCAGATATGGCTGGGTTAAAATCTAAAGAGTTAATGAATTCCTTAAGTGTTAAATGTGTTGGTCAGAACAGTTTGGCCTGGACAGAGTCGTTACTTTGTAGTAAGTGTTGTTTGTAGATTAACAGGTTACATTCTATGCTCCTGGTGGGGTCATTAATTGATAGCTCTGTTGTCCAAGCTGGCATGGGTTGGATGGTTTGATTGGGCTGGCACACTGGAAGGCTGCACCAGACTCCAGTCTGATTTGGTGTGGTTTCTATGGCTGGATGCCCTTCCCAATGCTAACCACCCGAGAGTAATGGGTGTTTTTATGTGCCATTTGTGTGACACGGGATGTGTTTATGTGCCACCGTCATGAGTTTTGATTTGCATGACAACAGTATCTGCCACAACTGATTTTGCTCAGCTTGATGGGTCTTCTCAAGCATAACATAATGCCAAAGTTCTTGGTCATTGCCTCCTTGAGGCCCAATGCTCAAAAGGAACTCAGCCACCTTACCTCCATGAGGCCTGACACTCAAAAGAAGAGCATGAAAAGCCATTCTTGATTTGTCTGATTGTATGGATACAGAATATTCATTTATTTGAAGCTAAAGTATCCTTTGTTACTTCTCCACATTTCATGCTTGAAATTTTCAGTTGAAACTCAGGTTCTGTGAAATGGTAAACTCTTTATTTACATGCACACATATCCTTTTTTTCTTTAAATGTTCTCACAGGGGTCAGTGTAAGCATGCTGTTTTCTTAAGCAGATTTTTCATTAGGTTTCCTTGTTGCTCACTGATAATCAAATTTACAGTAGTGAGACTTTTTTTTATATATTTTATGATTTTGCTCCACCAGCAAAACTATTTGAATAGTGTGGAATTTGAGTGCAGTTCATGCATGTAGTAGTAGTGGTAGAATGTATTCTGAAATGCAGTTCATTATTTGGATATGCCTTTCTTGAATTGATATGAAGAGTTCACTTGTACTCTATACAAAGAAAACCTTTTTCCATCAGGAGAGAAGACAGTGTCCGTGACTCTCTACAGTTTCTGAGACTAGTGGGAAGGAAGGAGAGGTTACCCTCAAACTGGATACCAGATCCAAATGCTTGCAACCAAGTGGACTGACCCATGAGCATTTAAACCGGCCATATTCAGCCCAAATATTTTGTTTTTATGTTCAAACTGGCCAGATCCAGTCTCTCACACCCACCCTGCAATCATTCTAGAAATAAACAACTGCATCTTTTGAAATCTCAAAGCTACAAATTTAATACAGGATCAATTTTATAAAATGTGAATGCTAAAAGGTTGATAAAAGCCAAGCGGCAGTAAAAGCGAAGTTGATTTTTTTAATTTGGACTTTGAGTACCAAGTGTCATTGCAAATACAGTGAGACATTCTCTGATGTTCTTACCTGTATTTTGCAAATTGCTCATTTGCCCCAAAATTAAATGTAGAAAAAATTTTCAGTTAGGGATGAAATCTCGTCAAATGTTGACAATCTTTGAACTGTTTTTTGTTCTGCTTTTCTTCAGGTACTTTTGTTATCAGCCACCATGCCTAAAGATGTCTTAGATGTCACAAAACAATTTATGAGAGATCCTGTAAAAATTCTTGTGAAAAAGGAGGAACTTACTCTTGAAGGCATCAAACAATTTTACATTCAAGTAGAACGTGAAGTAAGTGGTTTACTAAATTGATCAAAATGACTATTTTCATTGGAGAAACATAAAGCTGATGGGCTATTTTGTTAGCATTATTTTCTCTTTTTTTTTTTTTTGAAAAACACTGCTTTTATTTCAGTTATTTTGAAAATTAAGAATTTAATTAAAATTACTTTGTCCTTATTAAGCTGGTGCTTGGAATATATATATTAAATTTTGATTGATTTAAAATGTTGGTCATGAATGGCAAGTACTTGGGTAATCCTGTTCAATGATTTGAACTCTTCTGTATTAGAGCCATGCATTCATATGGAATATTGCTGGGGTAGAAGTTGAAGTTGTCTTTATAGAATTTAAATCAAATGTAGTTATTTTGATGTTGCTAGCGTTATATTTACTATGTTTGTTGTTTTCTTTCTCTAGGTGTGGAAGTTGGATACTTTATCAGATCTGTATGAGACCCTGACCATCACCCAGGCTGTCATATTCTGTAACACACGCAGAAAGGTTGACTGGTTGACTACCAAAATGTTGGAAAGAGATTTCACTGTCTCTGCTATGGTATGTAATAGATTTATAGATTTCTGTGGGGAAGAAAAGGGTGGTTTCCTCTGATGACTGCTAATTGCATTGAAAATATTTTAGTGTCTTGGAACCTTTCATTCTCTGAGGCTTTTGAGGGTTCTATCGTTATTCAGATGTAGTTTTGTGTGTGTGTGTATAATTTTTTCATTATTGTACTAACAGATGTTAATATATGATATACTTTTCAAGGCATGGTGATGGTAGGCAGCAAGTTGGCAGAATTGTTAGCATGCTTAGTGGTATTTCATCTGTCCTTGCTTCCTGAGTTCAAATTCTACTGAGGTTGACTTCACCTTTCAGGCTTGATAAAATAAGTACCATTTGAACACTGAGTTCAGTGATATTGACTTAACTACTCCTGGGTAGGAGTATAAAAACTGCATCCCCCTACCAAACCACATTGAGCCAGTGTGACAGAGTAGGCTCATCAAATGAGTATGACTCGAGTTCAAATTCATGGCCTCCACATCAGACCATGGTTGGTATAGAGAACGTACTGAGGCCCTCATCCTGCAGTGGACTGAGCATGTGCAATCCAATGATGATGGTAGTGATTCAAATTCTTTTTTTTAAAGGTGGGGTTGGGTACGATTTGGAGGTGGATTGATTGATATAATTATGAGGGTTGATTGAAAAGGTTACATGCTGATCAAGATAATCTCACAGAATATGACCAATTGAGGTTTATTTTTTCAACATAGTTGTCCTCGTGGTCTACATACTTCTCTCAGTGTTGCAGGGCTTGAATCTCATTGTTGAAGCTTTCATCATGTTAGGCAAAAAAAGAAAATCACCAACAGCAGACGTGATGCCATCTTCACTGTGATGCTGGTTCCCAGTCAAGTGCTTTTTTTATGTTCAGAAACAGATTGTAGTCAGACGGGGCCAAATCATAAGAATATGGGGGATGATTATCAACTTCAAAGTCATAGTCACGCACAGCAACCATTAAAGTCAAGGACTTGTGTGCATTGTCCTAATGAAGCAAGACCCCTTTCATCAGTTTTTCTGGGCATTTGGTCTTGATATCCTTTCATAACTGCCTAAGCAGTTATGGCATAATACTCTCCTTTGATGGTGTGGCCCTTTTGAAAATAGTCAATAAATAATATCTTTAGCATCTCCCAAAACTGAAACTATCCCCGTCCCTGCAGATGAAATGACTTCTGACTCCTTGCATAGATTGTCTCTTTGTCTTTGGCTTAAAGTGATGAAGCCAACTCATAGGTTTGGAGTTGTTCAAAGAAACCAGTAGGATCTGCCTCAAATAATGTCGGGTTTCCCTGTGATGTGATCAGCCTGGCGTGCTTTTCATTGGGTGTCAGATGTGTCACAAGACAAGTTACTAATTACTTTTGAAAAGTATTACTTGAACAGTTAGATGTCAGATTCCCAGGAAAGAAACGGTGCAGTTAAGAAGAGTTGAAATTAATGCATAGCATCCACTCCTTCATAGCCTATGAATTTTTTTAGCCCACCCAGAGACCCCATTCTTGTGTTCTCATTTACACTTGATTGCAACCTTATCAGTGGCACACTTTCTCCATCCCATTCTATTGTCTGGTCTCTCTAATGTTTGTGATTTTTTTTTTTTTTTTTTTTTTTTTTGCCTAAATTTCATTAAATGCAACAGGAGTATCCTTGATTTTCTCCTTTAATTTATCTAAACTGGTTGATTTCTTGAATCATTGGCTATTCTGAACAAAGAATTTATATCTTTCCAGCATGGCGATATGGAGCAAAAGGAGAGAGACATCATTATGAAGGAGTTCCGTACAGGTTCCAGCCGTGTTCTTATTACCACAGATTTATTAGCTCGTGGAATAGATGTGCAACAAGTATCTCTGGTTATCAATTATGATTTACCTTCGAATAGAGAAAATTATATCCATCGGTGAGTGGAGTTTCATTATTTCATTATCAATTTTGTTTATTTTTATGATGCTTTTCTGTTTTTTTATTGCTAAATACATGCTTTTGAAGCTGAAGGTTCTTGCTTCCATAATTCTATTGTAGTGCTCCACTTTAAATTGCTCGTTCAAAATAAGTTTGCATCAACACAAAATTAAAAATAGTAATTAAAGTTTTTTAAGTTTCATAGACAATGCATGTGCTTATCACTTAATTGTTATTAAAGTGGTGGTTAGTAAAAACTTGTTTTTTTTTTTTCCCCAATATCTTTTCAGTATTGGCAGGGGTGGTCGATTTGGTCGTAAAGGAGTTGCTATCAACTTCGTAACTGAGGACGATATTCGGACTCTTCGAGACATCGAACATTTTTATAACACTGCAGTTGCTGAAATGCCTATGAATGTTGCTGACCTCATCTAAATTTATTTTGGAGCAACCCTGTTTAATCTTGGAAGACAATCATTGTCTCTGCAGATCATGAACTTCCTACAGCTTTTCCAAAGAAATTCTCTTCCAAAGAAAAGAAAGAAAAAAAGATTAAAAGAAAAAGAAAAAAAAATCCCTTGGTTGTCTTACTGACTTGTTCTATGTTTTTTGTTAGCATAGTAAAACTATAATAAATTTCTCATTGTGTATGGGCATATATATATATGTAGATATACATATATATATATGACTTTTTTTTTCTTTCTTAATTATACATAGCTGTTAAGTTCATAGGTATTGTATATAATACTTTATAACACAAACCATATCAAAATTCATTTGTCCTGTTCTGACTAGTCATTGTTATTTAAAAGAAAAAAAAAATGTGTTTTTGGTGAAAAATCTTTACTATATTTACTAAGTTTAAGTTACTTAATCCTTTATGTATAAAGAAAAAGTGAAAGGAATGGAAAATGAATTAATAAAAATGGGTCTTATTTTAAATGGCTGTCCTAACAGTTAATTCTCCACTCTTGCGTTCCGGTAACATTCCATAATTGATCAAGCAGTCATTAAGAAGTTTAGTTATATTATTAAATGTTTACTGTTTCAAATGTTGTTCTTTTCTGCATATGAACTAAATGTTATTTTTATGCTTGATTTTAAAAATGGATCTTCCAGAATGAGGATGATGGAAATAATCTGAAAATGAAATGTTTCTCTATTTTCTGTTTTCCATCCTTCATAGCATCTCTAACTAATATTTTACTGCTACTATATAGTATATACAAAATGTGAGGTTCAAGTTTTTTTTGTTGTTTTTTTTTTTGTCAGCAGGGATGATGATGATAATGATGACAAATGGGGGTGATGAGGATGATGAATATGTCCAGCTATATTTTAGATCATACGGTAGTTTTTACCTTAACAAGCTGGCTGGTTGTTCATGTGGTATTAAAATAGTTTTTTAAAAAATTTCTCCTTCAGTTCTATATTGTACATTTTTATTCAGTCAAAAGGTTTTTTTTTTTTCTCCCTTGTAATTTAAATTTATTAAGTTAAAATAGATATTAAAAAAGAAAAAAAAGGCCTAAGTTTGGTTAAGTAGTCAGCATTGCAGGCCAGCAAGGATTGCTTTTTGTTTTCCAGTTCCTATCAGATGCAGTTTGGAAACTAAACCAAGATATATATTCCTCTCCTGCAGCTGTTTTACCATCTCATTTTTTTAGTGGTTGTGTATTAAGGTCTCTTCACCATTTTTGTCATTGAAGTTTTATGCTGCTTGTTTCTGCAGATCTGCAAGAAAAACTAGTTAGCATTTTTGAGCCAACCTCAAATGTGCTTTGTTGGTGTTTCCTCTTTAACATTGACCAAAGACATGGCTGTGGTTTCAATTCTCTTATTATTGCTCTCCTAAGTGGTGACAGACTTTATTACTCTATTGACTCCTCCTTGCTGCAGATTGATGGATATTTTGGAAACAACAGTTGTATGTCTGTATTCTCTGAATCATGGAATTACAAGAGAATACAGAAATGTTTCATACTCTTGGTTTTGTCCATTGTTGAAATAAAAAGATTATATTCTGTTTTGACTAATTCATTCAATAAAAGAAAAAAAGAGAAGGGGTAATTTAATTTTTTTGACTTGTTTATTTGCATTTTTTAAAACTTTAAGTTCTCGTGGTGTTCCGCCGCCAAAGGTCATTTAAAAGTGTAAAAAAATATAAAAGCAAAAAAAGGTACCAGCTGCATACTGGGGTCAATTTAACTATCTACCTTACTTGATTTTCAGATCTTGACTGGGTTATTCTAAGCTTTTATTTGGGATGAGGAATATCCCTATAGTTCATACTAGCCACCTGTAAGGATATTGGAAATGATATCAATGGCTTTTTTTTTTTTTTGTTTTAAAAAAACATTCTTCAGATTATGTGATGGTGATTCTAAATTATGCACATCATAGGAGATATGTTACCAATGTCAGATTTGAAGATTCAATCTTTTTCTTTTTGCAGAAAGGTTCTCTTTGAGTTTTTGAGAGGTGTTATGAAGCTTAAATATAGATGGCATTTGTAACATATTTTGTGATTTTTATGTAGCTGATGTGTTGGTAAATTTTGCTGCATCTAGAATTTACAACAGTAAGTAAAATATATTTACATTTATGTGAAAATGGTATTTGAAATAATTTGAGAAATCGTTCTTATGTACTAAACAATTACTAAGGTTTGTGCGTATATGTATAGATATATAACAATCTTTATAGTTGATGAATGTGTACCTATCCCACCCCTGACGATAAAGGAAAAATCCTTTGTGTCTGAGCTTGTGTAATGGACTGGGTTACTGTTGTGTAAATCCAAATGCAACCATCTATAGGTGGGGTGAACAAACATTTAATTTTTAATGACATTCATAAGCAAATGGTGCCTCTAATCCGTCAGTTGATTAACAAATTCAAGGAAAATAGCAATATTGATATGCTACATAAAATTTATTGGATGGTCATGGCTGGGTTGGGACACTCGTCATAGATCTTGTTACATGAGAAATAGACATTTTTTAACATAAGTTTTTAGTACTAGTAGGGATTTCACTAAAATATTGTAAATCTGAAATATTCTTAATATTTTGAAGAATGTGTGACCTATTACATTTCAGGTGCCCTGTGTATAAAAATTCTTAACGTTAGGGTATTGTTTATCAATGATTTCACAATATTTTACCTGTTAACTACTTTTAATCTGATCTCTATATGGTCAGCAATTCAACAGTAGTCATTTATTAGCAAGCTATTTTTATGCTGTGCTGGGGAAACCAAATCCATTTGCTTCTTGCAAGATGTTGCTCAGACATAACTAATGGTAACTAAGTATGAAACTGTTAAACTTCAATCAGTTATTTTGAAAACTTGCAAACTTAAGTCTATAATCTTGAAGTCCCACTCATGAAATATACTGGCCTTGTGCCAAAATTTGGAATCCTCTTTATTACAGGTTCTGAGTTCTATAGAAAATCTGTAGAGAGGCTAAAAATTATTACTATTATCGGGTCTATAAGGGTGGAACAGATGGTAGCATGTTGAGCAGTAATTAATTTTGTATAATGACCAAGTTCAAATCCTGTAGGTCAGCTTTGACATTGCATTTTATTTCTGTTGGTCTGCAGGAAATATTTAGTATATTCCATTCAATAGAGTAATGTATATCTACACATCATCGGTGTGTAGGTACAGATATGTAATAGAAATTTATAAAACATCAAGGGGCTTGCCAAAACTCCAGAACATAAAAGATGAGACAGTTAGCATATAGGGTAAATAAAATTCATCAGTTCAGTATTTCTATGCATATTTAGAACCATTGAGATAATGTTTTGAGTTTCATTGATAATGACTTATTTTTATTTACATATTAATGGTATATTTCAATTAAAATACTTCAGTAATTATTGAGGCTCGATGCAAATTATGGCACCTGGATTACTGACTTCACTAGCAATTTAAGATAGTTGTTTTGTTCTTTGGATTCCTGAGCAGTTATATGGTGCTAAGTTTAATACTTTATCACCGTAGGCAAGTGCCTGCTACATCCTAAGCTTTTTGACTGAAATTGAGTAGTTGGAAGTTGGTAAAATTTAATCCTGGTTAAATCTTTCTGCTACCTACCCACCTGAAACTGCTTTTGATTTGATGGTTTCAATGCTAGCATGGAAAATGGACGTTAAACGATGATGATTGTTGCTATTATGTTGAACTGTTATATGGCCAAATGCATGTTTTTCAATATTTTTACTTGCAATAGTCCGTTCTTTTGGTCAATTGAAGGTTCCAAATGCTGATTTTAGTAAAGCAACTGACTGAAAATTGTAATGACATAGGATATTTCATTACAAATATGATAGTGACAGGGTAAACCATCTGGTACCTTTTAGCAAGTCTTTGCTGTTGCTGCAGACAAGGCATTGTGTGGTTAAGAAGCTTACTTGGCAACCACAGGGCTTTGGGTTCTGTCCTGCTGCGTGGCGTTTTAGGCAAGTGAATTTGGTAGACAGGAAATGTATAGAAGCTTGTATCTATGGGGTGTGTGTGTGTTCCTACCGCTTGACGACTTGTTTGTTTATATCCTTGTAAGTTGGTGGTTTGGCAGAGTAGACTGATAGAATAAGTACCAAAATTTAAAAAGTACTGAGGTTGATGTCTAAATTCTGCAAAGCAGTTTCCCCTGGGGCCAATATCCAAAGACTGAAAGTGAATGTTGTAAATAATCATTTTGAGTCCAAAATCTCACTATCCGTATTTGTTTGGAATAATCGGATTGTGACTCTTCGGTAGTTTGAAGGGAATTTGTGTCCCATCTTCCTATGATGGAAAAAAAAATTATATCAACGTTTGGAATTGATGGGTTGTGGCTCTTCCAATAGTTTCAAAGGGAATGAGTGTTCCTTTTGTGACTGAAAACAAAAAATCTTTATGGATTTCAGATGTCAAGCAAATGGAAATGAATTGAAGTGAGCCAATGATGAGAATTTAGATTAATGAAATAAGGAATGATTTATGTAAACGGATTTTTTTCGGTTTGAATGACAGTTTTTAACATAATTGCTAGGTAACTAAAAAATGTTAAACTTCGTATACTGGTAGAATGTGTTTATAAAACATCTTTTTCTCTTGGCTTTATTGAGAACCAATCAATGACTGTCTATTGAGGTGAAAACATTCTGTGCCGTATGAATATGTCCCTCATTTAGGAAACAGATTGGGTTTATTTACATGTGTGAAGAAAAAAAGATACCCTTCCTCCCACCCCTAACCCTAAAACAGATTGAAATGCAATAGATCAATAGTAGGGTCATAATTATGGGTGACAGTTTCATATGACACCACTAGAAAAAAACTGCCATTCCAACCGAAAAGATCCACGTAAACGTATTTTGAATTAAACTTTATCTTTTCAGCATGGTGTCAAAGTATTGACAATGTGAAATGGGTATAATATTTAATGAAAAAGATAAGAGAAGTCTCTGATCTTCGTTTAAAAGCAAGGTGACATTGCAGTCCTGTTTTGATGTTATTGAATATCAGCAAAGCATAACCAAACTTGATTGAGCAATGGATAATTTGTACATTAAATAACATTCATCAGGATTTGCAGGTGGGGGAAGGGCAGTATACTTCAAGAGTGCCTCATGGTATGAATTTAAATAAAGGCACTCCTATCTGTCACCTTATCTGCCAACAAAGGTTTTACCCTGCTAGTATAAACGGGGACTCACTGTTCTAAATGTATTGCGGAAAAAAATTTGAGATGGTTGTATGGTAAGAAGTTTGTTTCCAAAACATAGTCTTTGTGGCACCTTGGGCAAATGTCTTCTACTATAATGACAAAATGTATTGTGAGTGAAATAGGTAGACAGAAACTGAAAGAAGCCTGTCAATATATATGTGTGTTTGTCTGTCCATCACCACTTGACAACCAGCGTTGGGTGTGTTCACATCCCTGTAACTTAGTGGTTTGACGTTAAGAGACTGATAGAATAAGTCCTGCGGTTGCTTTGTTTGACTAAAAATCCCTTCAAGGCTGTGCTCCATTATGGCTGCAGACAAATGACTCAAAAGTAAAGGAATAAAAGAATGTGTATAGGATTGTATGTTTGTTACCCTCTCCTTGTCTTGAGATGATGGTTGTAAACAAGTGTCACTCATGCAAGAGGTTTCCTTCATTTTCAATCTGCTCTGAAGGTTGGTGACAGGAAGGGCATCCAGACAAAATTTGCTTCAACAAATTCCATTTGACCCATGTCACTCACTTTGCTTGAAACAAGAGCCAATCTTCCTCAAATCACACAGTCTTTAAGAAAAACGACATGCCTTTATTTGATTATTTTGTTTAATGCCTTTTTTCCAATGCTAATGTGGCTTGGACAGTAATTGACTTTGAGGCAGGATTTTATATCCAAATGCTGTTCCTGTTGCCAGCCCTTCTTGTTTTTCCAATTCCCTGCTCTTTATATTCGACAAGTCTCTGAAAGTACTGGACAACCAGTTGCCCTTAGATCAAATGAACTGGATAACAACACTAATAAATGATTTTACAGGCTTAAAATGTAAACAAATGGAATAAACTAAAGATGATTTTGAGTGAGAAAGAAAACAGGAGAAAATGATCAAATTTATGTTCTAAGTTCAAATTCTGCTTCACATCTACTTTGGCTTTCACAGTTTCCGAGGTTGATAAAACAGATACCAGTTGAGCACTAGTATTAATGTGATTGACTATCCCACTTCTCCACAATTTCAGTCCTTGTGCTTAATAGTAGAACATAAAAAATAACAGAGATGGCAGATGCTACAAGAGTGGCTGACAATCAAAGCAAAGTGCGATGAAATGTGTATAAGGTAAACTTAGGGGTTATTTCTCTTAAACACAAAATTAAGTTTTGATTCAATGGATATTCAGCACTAATGAATACGCCTTTCCTTGTATTAGTCCTTTAAATTGATGGTTTGCTTTATATATATATAAAACATGGAATTTATATTTTATTATATTCCTAATCTAGAAATGCGTTCGTAAACGACCGTTAGACTTTGTTTTCGTTATTTCTTCCTTAAGGGATATATTGTATGTGGAGTCTCATTTGTAGAAAATAGACATAAACAGTCTTTGACTGCTATTTCTAATTTTTTCGGTATGTGGCTAAGCAACCTGTTGCCTGTCTCTTATTTATTTACAAAAATATATATTGAACTTTTATAGAAGTTCCTACCGTTAATGGTGATACTTACATGCCGAAATCTACCAGTAAATAATTGTTGGTTTTTTTAAAAACCATTAAAGATATTATTTACTCTTATGTGTGTGTCTATATACACACATATATATGTCATCATCACCATTTAATGTCCACTTTTCCAAGCTTGCATATATTGGATGGAGTTTATTTGCAGTAGTTTTTCTACTCACCCGTTTCCAAGCAAGGTGATATTTCCCCATGACCAGACATGCAATCCCAGGATATTGGAAATGAATGTTGTTACTAGTATGACAGTATTACAGTGTCAAGACAAGATGACCCCCAAATAATACATATTCGCTCACACACATGATGAGCTTCTTTCAGTTTCTGTCTGTCAACTTCCACTAAAGGACTATACTAGAAGTTTAAGGTGTCACAGTGGGACTGAACCCAAAACCAATGTGGTTGTGAAGCAAACTTCACAGTCACACCTGATGTATGTGTGTGTATGTTTGCCATTCAGTTTTATTTCAAAATTTCTTGCCAATAGAGAAAGAGCTGCTCTCTAACCTAGATCCAAGTCTCCTTCATTGGAATTTCAACATCGTCAACAGCATATTTTTTTGTATACATGCATAACTATGTTTTGTTTTATTTATCTATTTTCATGCATGTAATTGCATATCTAGACATGCTCATCTATACTTAAATGATAAACTTATAGAAAGTTTTACAGAATTGTACAGTTCCAGTGATTGATTGAATCACTTTCTCCTTTCTGGTTTTGAGAAGCCTAATGTTTCAAGATTGGTATTTAGGCAGTGGGTTACATATCCCAGTACCCCAATAATTACAGGTATAAATCTGAACTTGTAATTTGGATAGAGTAACTGCAAATTTATTAATATTTCAGCGTGTATGTACGTGTGTGTGTTGGTGGGTAGGTAGGTAGATGGATAAATGTAAATATGACTGTGATGAAGAAAATCGTACTCGCATGTGGATTCACTCCCACTATGTGGTGCCTTGGACAGGTGTCTTCTAGTGTCACCCCAGGCCAACCAATGCCTTGTGAGTAAATTTGGTTGTCAGAAACTGTATTACCATAAATCCTTGAGTATAATACGCAGGAGATCTTTAGGGGGCTGTACCTCTGAAAAACCTAAACCTTGTATATAATGCGCACCACTTCTCTAACCTGAGTCAAGGAAGTCTATATAATGTCCTTGGTTTGTAAAAATGTATACAGTAACGTCCTCTATTATTATTGCATATATATATAACACAGTGGTTTTCAACCAGGGTTCCACAAGAAGTTACAAAACTGCTAAAATCGGCAGTAATCTTTAATTCTGTGCAGATATGTGTGCATAAGACTATTAAATTATTGCACGGGGGTTCCTTGAGCCAGTGGAATGTTTCCTTGGGGTTCCGCTCCAGCAAAAATGTTGAAAAGCACTGATATAACAATGCAAACATGTAGAATTTTTGTGCATTTTGTTTGCAGAAAATAAAGAAATAACGTTTAATAAATGTTGCTTACTGCAAGTTATGGATCATTTAAGGTATTTTCACGCCCGACATCACAAAATGCGTCTGAATAAACATTGCCCGACAGCAAATAGAGACTTGAACATTGCTTAGAAAATAATTTCCATTTTTAACCTCATCTATAATATGCACTAGGGATTTTGACCTTTAAATTTTGGGGGAAAAATGCGGATTATACTCAAGGATTTACGGTAGGCCCATTATGTATGTATATGTATAAGTATGTATCATCATTATTTAATAGCTTGTCTTTCATGCTGGCATGGGTTGGATAATTCAAAATCTGATGAGTTGGAGGACTGCATCATACACCAATGTTTATTTGGCCAACCACTTAATAGAATATACCAGGTGCTTTTTTTGTGGCACTAGCGAAGAGTACTTTGTAACTTGCAATGCTGAAAACCTAAAGTGACTGAGGGCAAGCAGAAGAGAGTGGGTGCAATGACTTGGAGTGGGGGGGGGGGTAAATAAGATGAGAGGAATATATTTGTAGTTATCATAGGGTGGTGATGGTGGAAAGAATAACAGTTGTAAGGCAGTCAGTAATTGGAGGAGGGAGTATGGTAAGGAACAGGGGGAAAGTGAAGGTATTAGTATTAGGGGTTATTGAGGAAAAGGGAAGAACAGCATAGAAAGGAGATTTGATGGATTGTGTTGTGGAGATAAGGAGCTATTGTACATTGTAAAGATATGAAGGAAAGGAACAATGAACTAGGGTGGAAAAGAATCCTGTGATAGTCAATGAAAGAAACAAAGAAAGATGTTGGGGGTAGATCAGGGGGGGAGAAGAGGATGTTTAGGGGGTGGTTGTGAGACAAAAGTGCAGTGAAACAACAAAGGAAATGGAAGCTGGAAGTGGGGCACCATAGTGGTAGGCAGAAGGAGAAAAGCTGAGTGTGGATGCCATAATGTATGTATATATACTCCCAACCACATGGTTCTGGGTTCAGTCCTACTTTATGGCACCTTCTACCATAGCCTTGGGCCAACCAAAGCCTTGTGAGCAGATTTGGTAGATGGAAACTGAAAGAAGCCTGTCATATACACTTGTCCCACATTATTTGGCAAATCAACCTTCACTCAATAAATAAATCTATATTCATTCAAAACCAGTTGTTTTCCCACCGACTGTTCGCAACACCTATCTGTGCACATTCTGTTAAAATATCAGGAATCTTGCAACACAAATTCCTAAACATATATATATTCTTTTATTCATTTACTTATTTCAGTCATTTTGACTGTGGCCATGCTGGAGCATTGCTTTAAAGAGTTTTAGCTGATGAAATCAATCCCAGGACTTATTCTTTGTGAGCCTAGTACTTACCCTATCAGTCTCTTTTGCTAAACCACTAAGTTACAGGGACATAAACACACCAATATTGGTTGTCAAGTGATGGTGGGGGAGCAACATGCACATAAATATATACATATACACTGCATCCCACATTATTAGGCAAATCAACCTTCTCTCAATAAATAAATGTACATTCATTCAAAACCAGTTGATTTCCCTCTCACTGTTGGCAACACCTATCTGTGAACATTCTGTTAAAATAAATCAGATCTGTGCAGACAAAAACAAACAACGGCCATTATGGGTCAGAAACGTGATCTTACCTCAAATGAGAAGTCTACCATCATGTCAGAGCTTTGAAAAGGAAAAACAACCATAGAAATATCAAAAATACTGGGAAGAGATCACCAAACAGTGAAGAAATTTGTGCAGTCTCCTATTCCTGTCTTGGACCTTTGCAGGATTGTCGCTTCGTCGGATGACGATTGTGGAGAGAAGGAGAACGAGGTGCCTAGCCTGAGAAGATCTCAACGCGCAAGGAACCCTCCCGGTTGGATGGTGGACTTCAACGTCGAGTAGAGAGAATGTGATCTTTAAGATCAGGGTGGCATGTGGAATGACGTCAGCAGCTGGGGAGCTGACCAGAAGAGGAAGGGGGTAGGAGTGACGTGCATGCAAGCAGGGCACTATTGGGCCTTTTCAATTGAGGTAGCCGACAGAGTTGGATGTGTGAGCACTTTGTCAAGGTAGGGGAAAAGCAGTTGCTATTTCTAGCGTTCGGGTCGGGCCATGTGGAAGGGCGCAATACCACTGGGGAGGTCTCCGTTGACAAAGAGAAGGTAGGTGTCCTTATTTCAAATCTCCTGCATACACCACACATTTCTCCACTGGAGAAGATTGGAAGGAGTCCTTTCTGCAATAAGGACACATATTTATCTGAGTTTATGTTGCCCTGACACTCCACCAGCTCTGATCAACCATTGTACCAAATTGTTCTCCAGAGCATCACAGAATAACTGCCGTGTTTCATTGTTGGCTGCAATCTTTTCACATCAAATTCTTCATCACAGTCTCCAGACCCACACTCAACCACTGTCAGGAAATACAGGAAATCTGAACACATCAGAGAATATGACCCTCCCCAAATGCTAGTGACCTCTCCACCATCTCACTGGCCCAATCTTTTCTCCACTTGATGTTGGCTGGTTGAAGAAGTGGCTTCCTTCCTTCTGCTCTGCCATTGTAACCAAGTATGTAGAGATACCTGATAGCTGTTCTGGGACTGACATCAATGTGTTCTGCTATGTCAGAGGCCTTGCAATGAGGATTATCCACCACACTTCTTTTAACAAAGAGAAGGGTCCTGCTAAGAGGGCTCTGGGTGAGGTGATATGGATTCCTTCCCCTCTTTCGTGAATTGCACAATCACTCTATTAACTGTAGAAAGCAGGATCCCATGGTTTTCTGCAATTTTATGCTATGTCCACTTTCAGAATGACCCACAATATGGCATCTTTGAAATTCAGAGAGTTCCAAGATTTCTTTTGTACACAACATAATTAAACAGTCACATATAGAACCTGAAACATAAGTGATGTTTTATGGGGTGTTTATTTACTCTGGTGTGTGTATATATATATATATCCCTGATGAAAAGGATTCGCTTGCAAGAGTCCTGTGCCAGGGCCATGTAAAAGACCCTCTTGCCAGTGTCACATCAAAAGCACTCAGTACACACTGTAAAGTGGTTGGCACTAGGAAGGGCACCCAGCTGTAGTAACCAAGCCGAAGCAGATCAGAACTTGGTGCAGCTTTCCAGCTCTGGTCAAATCATCCAACCCATGCCAGCATGGAAAATGGATGTTAAATGATGATGATGATGATGAGGTATGTATTAATTAATGAGTAAAAATGAGAGGGACAAGTTTTAACAAACGCATTATTAATATAACATTTGAAAGGAAGGGGGTCTTTGATATTTCAGAAAAAAGGAGAGAAAAGAAAGACGTGGTAATATATATATATATATATATATATATATACACTTTATAATTAGGGTTCAGCAAAGATTTGCTTTACCACATACTGAAGTTTAGAAATAGCAGCCAAAGAACCTTAGCTATTTCTTAGCTACTTTAAGAAGAGACTCCCGGACAAAACAAAATCTTTGCTGAACCCTAATTATAAAATATTGCTTAAATTTACCGAGAAATGCTCCTTTTTCATGCCGAATTCTACTTGGTGAGATTATTGATTACTGGTTAATTAATTAATTTTACCCTTTGTTATTATTGATTATATATATATATATGCATGTCTGTATTTTGAGCCTTTTGATTGGTGATATGCACAGCTAACCAACCACATGGTTCCGGGTTCAGTCCCACTGCGTGGCATCTTCGGCAAGTGTCTTCTGCTATAGCCCCGGGCCGACCAAAGCCTTGTGAGTGGATTTGGTAGACGGAAACTGAAAGAAGCCTGTCGTATATATGTATATATATGTGTGTGTGTGTGGGTTTGTGTGTCTGTGTTTGTCCCCCTAGCATTGCTTGACAACCGATGCTGGTGTGTTTACATCCCCGTCACTTAGTGGTTCGGCAAAAGAGACCGATAGAATAAGTACTGGGCTTACAAAAGAATAAGTCCTGGAGTCGATTTGCTCGACTAAAGGCGGTGCTCCAGCATGGCTGCAGTCAAATGACTGAAACAAGTAAAAGAGTAAAAGAGAGTAAAGAGAGCTTGAGAAGACCTGCCAACTTTGTTGAGTTTCTGGATGAATGATGTGTACACACTAGGCCTCTTGCCCAATTTTTCCCTGTCACGCTTGCCCCATTAACTTATCACTGACCCCTCAATTACTTCTCTTACTGCTACAGCTTTCAGTTACTATCATTAAATGAGAACAGAACTATGTTTCACCATCCCTTTTTACCTATGTTTATATCCTTCACTGATATACATCAGTGAATTGCATGCACACACACACACACACACCCATTGTGGTTGTGTGGTAAGAAGCTTGCTTCCCAACCACCTTGTTCAAGGTTCAGTCCCACTGCGTGGCACCTTTGGCAAGTGTCTTCTACAATAGCCTCAGGCTAACCAAAGACTTGTGAGTGGATTTGTGCTACAGTGCAATGTTATGCATCCTATTCAAATTTTAAAGGCTTAAAATTATTTCCTTATAGAAGCAGGTTAATTTTTCTTCTCATTTCTAAAATTCTTTATTGATTTTAGTTTTTAGCTAATTACTAGTGGGTGTGGGGGAGGACATCAGTTCTAAAATGGAAGAAATGTTGGTATTTCTTTCATGTATTTTTTGACTACTTTTTAAGACCGCTTCTTTTTGTAAATTGCTGATCTTATTTTTTTGAGAAATAAAATAAATTTTGTCGGGTCTAGGAAAAGTCATTATACCAATATCATTAAGTGTCATTTTGTAGTTATGTGTCGTGTGTCAATTTATATGTGTGCAAACTCTCCCACTTTAAAAAAAGAATTTTTTTAGCCTATTAGATTCAGATATAATCTTCGTACAGCATCTGAAAGATATTTGTAGAAAAAACCCATTTTTCTGAAAGTTATGAAGGAATATCTTACAAGACAGATACAAAGAACGAAGTAAAATAAAATAAAGTTTTAATGTATATTTTCATTAGTTTATATTACATCCTTTATTTACATGAAATAATGGGGCATGTGCCATCACTTGTTTCTTACGCAATTACGTTTTTTAAGGACAATTTACTTTCACTTTTTTACGACGGTGAACTGCATTGTTAATTTATACACACACACACACAGTTGTCCAATGTGCAGAAAAACTGAGTAACGACGGCATGAATAGTTAATTTGGATCTTTTCACGGATCTTTGACCGGCAGATTTTTAAAAGAATTTCATTGTAACTAAACACTTTTAAGCTTCGTATACTGGAAGAATGTGTTTATAAAACATCTTTCAAACTACAGAATTTTCTCAAGAAAGCCAAGAGAAAAATATGTTTTATGTAACACACTACCAGTATACGAAGTTTAAAAGTGTTTAGTTACGTGGGAATTATTTTAAAAATCTGTCGGTCAAAGCGAAAAGATCCGTCAGTTTCGAATTCCTCAAAGCTATGAGGAAAAAAAGTCGCGTGAATTTTCCGAAACTCCTCTCCCCACCGCCTCGGAAAAATTCTTTCCAACAAATCTCCGTATACTCTGAATCTACAACATCTAAACGGTATTTGTTGAAAATTTCATTAAAAAGTATCCATTTTCGGGAAATTACGAGGCATCAAATTTGGTGGGGTACACATCTGTAGGAATGCCTTAATAAGAAAACATCCGTAGACACAGCGAGTAATAATTTTTCTGGAATTTGGTCATCCAAATGCACACACGAGTGAGTGCTGGACATCCCTATACAAATGTGCCCACCTCGCACGATTTTGCTTCATCATAACTTCCAGAAAAATGGATATTTTTAATGAGCTTTCCTACAAATACACTTCAGATTTTGTAGATTTCGATTGCACCGGAATTTGTCGCGAAAATGTTTTTCCAAGGGTCGCGAGAAGGGTTTCGCCAAATTCACAGAAGTGGGCTTTGTTTCCTCATAGCTTTCAGAAAAATGGATATTTTTTTTATGAAATTTTCTACAAATACCTATCCGATGGTGTAGATTATTACCATTGTACCAGAATTTAATAAGAAAAATAAAATTATTGGGCTTGCACACATACATACTGACTCCCACACCTTTTTTTCCGAAATTTCAAGTTTCATTTTGTAGTTATATGTCGTGTGTCAGTTTGTATGTGTGCAAGTTCTCTGTCTCTCTCTCTTTTTTTGCCTATTAAATTCCGACATAATCTTCGTACAGCATTTGAAAGATATTTGTAGAAAAATTTCATTAGAAAATACCCATTTTTCTGAAAGTTATGAAGAAACAAGGCCGAATTGCGAGAATTTTCCGAAACACTTCTATCCACTCTTGGAAAAAGAATTTTCATTACAAATTCCGATATAATCGGAATCTACGCTGTCTGAAGCATATTTATTGAAAATTTCATTAAAAAAAATCCATTTTTTTGGAAGTTGCGAAGAAACAACATCGAGCGAGTTTTCACCGCAATTGTCCAACAAATGGGAACATGAAACTCTGAGTAACAGCTTTTGGGATAAATTTGCAGCGTTAAGAGCATATCACTCTACCTTTGGTATTCGAGTACTATTTTTTTCGTGTGTGTATATATATAAATATATATATATATATATATATATATACATATCAACACACACACACACATATACACACACACACACACACACACACGTGTATATGTATATGTATACGGGTATATGAATACACGCGTGTTTATATATATATACACACATATATATATATACATATACACACAGATATATATATATATACACACACACACGTGTATATATATATATATATATACATACACATACACGTGTATATATATATATGTATACGGATATATGAACACACACGCGTGTATATATATATACACCTGTATATGAACATACACATACGTATATACGTGTGTATACACACATATATACATTTATAAGTGTGTGTATACAACACATATACGTATATAAGCGTGTGTATACACACACAGAGTCAAGCATACGACAGCTTGTGCAAGCGGAGGGAAGGGGGCGGTGGTTGTGGAAACCGCAGCGAAGTTAACGTCTGCTGCCGATAGCGACATCTAGCGGAAGGCGCCAATCTAAAAAATGTGATGGCGGCCTTCTGACTGAGTCTCAGACTTCTGCTGAATCTTTAAACTTCCTTTTTCTTCCCCTTTTTTCTCTGCGGAAAGTGGCCCCCTGCCCCCCCGGAATTTGCCAGAAAAACACACAGCCTCGTTGGCGGCTTTCTCTTCGGCACTGGTATAAGAAATTAGCAAAAAGGAAGGCAAGAGAGCGAGCGAGGTAGGCGAGAGAGAGAGATAGGAGAGATCGGAGAGAGAGAGAAGCAAAAAGGGGAGAAAGGTCCATCCTCTCAAAGACACCCCAGTATTATTAAGTTGGATGGAGAACTATACGTGTCCGATTTGCATCAATCTTCTCATCGAGCCTGTAACGTTGCCATGCAAACACGAGTTGTGTCTTCCGTGTTTCCAACAGAACTTCGAAGAGTCCCTATGTTGCCCGATGTGCCGCACCCGGATCTCTTCCTGGGTGAGAAAACAGAGCAAAACCAAGAAACTTGTCAACGAAAAAAGATGGAAAGAAATCAAAACTTTATTTCCCGAAAAGGTTCGACTTCGCCAAGAAGGATTCGAGGAAGATTCCGAAATAGATCAAAGTTAGTTTCTCTTTCAAAATTTTTTCTTCCTCCTCCTTTTTATAATCTTTTCATCCTTCGTTTTATTGTCTCTTTTCCATTTGCTGGAAATTCACTGCAACCCTCCCAAAAAAACCCCTAAAAACAGTATATTTGAAGCTATAAATATTCAGTTTCATGTTTTTGTTGTTCCTTGTGTGTCCCTTCCTTGGTTTGTTTTGAAAAAAATAGGTTTTTATGGAATGAATTGGAACCCTTTCCTAAAAAGAGACCCTAAATATTTCGTTTTATCTTCCTCCCATCATAACAAGAATTGTAGTTCATTGTTTAAAAGGGCTGCTTTATGTAGTTGTAGCAGTGCTGTTTATTGCTGCTGTATCATCAACTGCCAGTGTGTATATATGTGTGTGTGTGTGTGTTTAATATGCTTCTGTATTTGTTTATGTGTGTATATATGGTATATATATATATGTGTGTGTTTAATAGGCCTCTGTATTTGTTTATGTGTGTGTATATATGGTATATATATATGTGTGTGTGTCCATGCATGCTCGTATACACACATGTGCTTCGTGTGAATACGAATTTAATAGTGATTAAGGCTTGAATATTTGTATCCGTGGAATGTGGACGTGTATGTTTATGTTGTGTGCATATATTTATATATTGCATGTGTGTGTGTGTGAACGTGTATATATGCGTATGTAGACATATAAACACATACATATAAGCGTGTATATGCGTATGTAGACATAAATATATGCTTATAAGCGTGTATATGCGTATGTAGACATAAACACATACATATAAACGTGTATATGCCTATGTAGACATAAATATATACTTATAAGCGTGTATATACGTATGTAGACACATAAACATATACATATAAGCGTGTATATACGTATGTAGAGATATAAACGTATACTTATAAACGTGTATATACGTATGTAGAGATATAAACACATACATATAAGCGTGTATATGCGTATGTAGAGATATAAACATATACTTATAAACGTGTATATACGTATGTAGAGATATAAACACATACATATAAGCGTGTATATGCGTATGTAGAGATATAAACACACACACATAAGCGTGTATAAGCGTATGTAGAGATATAAACATATACTTATAAGCGTGTATATGCGTATGTAGACACACACAAACACATATATATGGATAGCTAGGTAGATGAGGGATGGATTTCGGATTCAAGGTGCAAAAATAAAATAAAATTGAAGACTATTCCGTGAAACCGCCAGCACCATCAGCAGACCTCCTCCTGAGTCACATGCACAAGACCAACAGAGTTACTCTGGCTAATCTTTCATTACACACTTTTCAAAAAGCATTTGCCAGTTCTTCAGAATCCGTTTCAGTCCACCATCCGTATCCTGAAAAATGAATGCTGGCTTGCCAAAATTATAGAACTTTAGATGCATAGAAACAGTTACGACGTGTTTATGAATCAATAATGACAATATATGGCACCGGGAATTGCTCCTTGGTACCAGTGAAGTCTAATATTAGACACCCACATCTCTTATGAGAGAGTAGTTGACCAAAAGGGAGCACTAGGTTTTGATATCTCCTAAACCTGTAGATCAAGGGGTTATGGAGAAATTTTGTGAAATACTCATCCTCCACTACCTTGATGGGTCACCTGTCTTTGCTAAGGTTATTGTGCCTCACCACCACACCATAGAGGTGTAGAACACGAATGAATATACATAACTAAATGTTGGAAAGGTGGTTTATTGTCCAACTCTAGAAAAACAAGGGAGACAAATCCGCCTTTTTTCCCAACAGTAAGAATTTAGCAATCTTGTCCATTACTGGGAAGGTTTCTAGATGAGGTTACACTGAAAAGATTGGTGCACCCAATCTCAGAAGACGTCCCACCAGCCACAGTAAAGCTTCTGCTGGGCACAAGGTAGCTTCATGAGAAATGCCGGACCACTTCATTGCATTTGTGGATCTGTGAAAGGCCTTCGGCATGGTAAACAAGGAATTGTGGGTTTGTTTTTGAAAAGTTTGGTTGCAAATCCAAATTTATGAATCTCCTTTGAAGGGAAATGTGTTTAGTATTATAAAGATGAGTGAGAAAAGTGGTATGCATACTGAGTATTAATAACTAACCTTTCTATCCAAACAGTCACAAGTGCTGTTTGTGACCAAAGCTCCACATTGAGGGTCGTGATGTATAGTTATGGAAAGAACAAATAGAGGTGGTCACCATGATATTCAGTTGACTTCCATCAGAAAGCAATATGAATGTGTGAGAGAGATGCAGGTATCCCTTGTGATTGAGGAGTTCACTTAACAATCGTGAGGCTTGGGTTCAGTCCCACTGTGTGGCATCTTGGGCAAATGTCTTTTATCGTAGCTGTGAGTTGAGCCAAGTGAAACTAGGAAAATGGAAACTGTATGGGAGCCTGTCAGATGGACTATACAAGTAATTCAAAGGCCAACTTTGTCACACACTGCATTACACTAATTCCACCTGATGATTACATTAAGGGAACGTGTCTGTGGAATACTTGGCCACTTAGAGGATAATTCACTAAGTGGATAGTTCAGTTGATCAAACAGACTTGAATACTCCTCATTGAAACTGGTAAAGATCCATGTATGTGTGCTTATGCGTATCTGTATAAAAGGCCAAATCATATCCTCATCATCATCATTGTTTAACGTTTGTAGGATGGTTGACAAGAGCCGACCAGGTAGAAAACTACCCTAGGCTACTATGTCTGTTTTGGCCAGGTTTTCTTATGGCTGGATGCCCTTCCTAACACCAACCACCCCACAGAGTGGAGGCGAGGTTAGTTTAGGTATGATCTTTACAGCTGTATACCCTTTCAAATGCCAACCACTTTACAGTGAGGACTGGATGCTTTTTACGTGGCACCAACACAGGCAGGAACACTAAGTAACTTGCAAAGAACTTTGAAGAATTTTGAGAGGGGCACGGGCATTTGAGGCGGGGATCTTGTGTCAGAAGATGGAAGGTTAGTGTGACAGAGGCTGAAACAGGTGTCTTGCTATAACGGAAAGGGCATTTGGAGGAGATGATCCGGTATCAGATGATGAAAGGTTAGAGTGTGACAGAAACAGGTGTTATAGAGGAGGTACATGGTTGTCCAGTGAGAGAGAAAAAGAGAGATGCTATGGGTGGTTTGATAGGATCTGATAAACCAGAGGATAGCATCAAGCTCCCATGTCTGCTTTGGCAGGGTCTCTATGGCCAGATGCCCTTCCTATATATGTATATATATATATCATTTTAGCTATTTTTACTCTTGACCTATCTATGCCTGAGATTTAATTGTGTATGTTTGTTGTCGTTTCAGTATTTCTTTGTCACTAACGGTTGAGAATCATTTATACCTCAAATTTATGGTTATATAAATGATTGTGCTGGTGTGTATACACACACACTCACACACACACACACACACAAGTAGTTAAAACCATGCTTTTCATTTCTAAACTTTAGCCATGAATGATTCTTTCCTACAAATACAGAAATATACACAAACACACTGAGATTTGTTTGTATTTGTGCATATTTGCTGCATGTATGTATATCTCCTCAACATGGACAAATATATCAATACATAATTACTTCAAATATAAAAAACAAGCCTGTCCATTACTGTGGTTGTTATCAAGAGGACTACAGTTACTTTGCTTACATGTGTGTTTGTTTGTGTGTGTGTATGCACGTGCATCCCCTGGTAAATATAGCAGACCTCTTCCAAGATGGCATTAGAGTTTCCTTGCTAACTAAACGTTTGCCATTACTATTTTTACTTCAATCCTTTAACTGTGAAATTAAATTTCATAGTTATTCCAGTAATGATATTAAATATCTACCAAAAAAAAAAAAAAAAGAATAGAATTGGTATTTTCTTGCAGGTTGTGTTGCTTCAGTACACTTTACGTATCTCAACAAAAAATAGTTTCCAAAATGGCATTCTGCAACAAAAGATAGCTTGGTATATAAACTGCTTTTGGCATGTAAGAGAAAAATGAAATTTCAAGTAGATATATCAGATTTTCACAATAAAGAGGTTGAAGCCTTTTCAATTCTAGGATTTTCTTCCTTATTTGGAATTTCTTTGTTTCTTTGACTGTAGTTGCATGCTAGATTCTTCATCAAACTCATTGCTAACTCCGACCTTATTGACAGCATCTCTGTACATGGCCTGCATAACTCTCACAAGCTACTCATCTACATTTAGTTTCCTTAACCCTTTAGCATTTAAACTGGACATGTCCGGCCTGAATATTCTGTTTTAAGTTCAAACCAGCCAGATCTGGTCTCTCGTATCTACTTTACATCATTCTAAATGTAAACAATTGCATCATCTGAAATCTTGAAGCTACAAGGAAATGCTTAATTAATTCAAAAGAATGTGAATTAAATAAACATAACATTTGACAAAGTAATCTGAATGCTAAAGGGTTAATGACCCCCAACCTACAGATCATTGAGTCCAGTCAAAGGCTTTCTCGAGGTCAGTGAATGCTGAAAGCTAGGTGTGATGACTTTGCTAAGAACTTTTCCTGTATTTGTCCCATTAGGAAGAAGGCATTGGTGGTACCTTTTCTTGGTACAAACCTAAACCGCATTTCATCTCGGTTAATTTTCTTCCTAATTCTGTTCCTTTTATAACAATAGTTTGATGTTTCTCCAGAAGCTTTATCCTGGGGCATCTTCTTTTCCCATCTAGCAGTTGATGAGGATACTGTTCTGTTAGTCATTAGGAACGACTCCTTTCTCTTCTACCTCATTTACAATGTAACTAGCATATATTTTTTAGCTTCTCATTGCCACTTAGTTGGTTGCCCTGTTGGGATCTAGCTAGGAGTTGTCCCTTCTTCCTCACATGTATTCTCCTCATTCAGCAACCTCTCCTAGTAACACTTCCATGCTTTTTTTGTCGGTGTTAGTGAAGGTGTGGTCACTGCTGCCATTACATGCACACTTCCCACCAACAATGTCGTTTCGTATTACTGCATTACAATCTGGAGCACCTTGTGCTGCTGGTCCTCACATTGCTTTCCTACTGGGGTTAATTTGCAGTTAATGGCATCAGTCGATCTTAGTAAGGACCAGTGAGCTGTGAAGACTATAGACACTCTCTTGTTCCAGACCCAGCAAGTAAAAAATTGTGTGTGAATATATATGTATAAATTGTATTATGCTGTTGAGAGATATTCTACATGGTGGTTGAAATTAGCAGATATATTCACTCAAATAGCACTACAGTTTGGTTTTTTTAAAGAAAAAACATAGAACCAGCTGGGGTGGTCATAACTAAAATCCTTTTGATCACGGTTCTGCTTTTTTAGGGCTGATCTGAGGCTAAACAAGGTTCATAAGAGCAAGTGGGCATGTAATGACGTGGTAACATGTATTGACCTTTATTTTTATAGAATTAACTGCCATATTTTTCACTGATTACACCTGGGTTTCTAAACCCTGGTATAGATATAGAAGTATGTTAGTAGCACACACTAATAAATATCTCTCTCCTTTTATGTGTGTGTGTTTATAGATTACTATTATCTGTCCTAATTTACAAACTACCACTATTCAAATTTCCCTAACGGTCAGTATATTTCATTGAAAGTATAGTTACTAAAAAAATTAATATGGATGATCATGGCGAGACTGATAAGTCTTACAGATAACATTTGCTCCTTAACAGATAACGTTCTTACAGATTCTTTTGCTTCTGAGGACCCCAAAGTTTGTTCAACAACAACTAAGACTAACAGCATACATAAATTAGTGTAAATATAAGTTTCTTTCACTGGTACAAAGCCAGAAATTCAGAGACAAGGTTAATTGATTAGATTGACTCCAGGTCTGGACTAGTACATTATTTATTGACTCTGGAGTGATGACAAGTTCTCTTTCTATATGCTACCTTTGGCATTATATCTACAAACAGTTTTTTTAAAAAAACTTAATAGCATTCCCTTTATCATTATACGCAGTCATCACATTCTGTTTAAAATGTCTTATTGATGTGTTTGGCTTCTTTCTTTCCCTGATGAGAAGATTGCATTGTTTTACACTATTTTATTCCTTCTGGAATAATACCAATGTCATCTTCTAAACATATGTTGGAAGTAAAAGAATTTGAATAACACCTGCGTTTAACTCCATATATTTATTTATCTAGATTATATAAAACGTTTCACCTTAACCTGGAGTTTCTACCTTTATAAATAGGCTGTTACATCCTTGTTATTTGTGTGAACTTTTGCTACCCTGGTAACTGTTTATTTTGAAAGCTTCTCTCTCAACATTAATAGATTCTCTTTGATGCCTATCCTAACTGAACTCTTGTAAGTGGTGACAGCAGGGCTATATTGCTGGTACATCCTGTGTTTGCTTCCCTGAAAAGGTTGATATTTTGTATCTCAACTTCTTGCGTATTCAAAGATTTCACTATTAGATTATCTCAACACTATCAAAGGCTGTTTTATAACGAACACAATGCAAATAGGCAGCTTTTTGCTTATCCTAGAGGTTGTGTTGGAATGACCATGTGGTCGGTTGTGATGTGGTTTCTCTGAAGACCTGTTTGTTCCCTTGGTTGTTGATGGTCAAAATGTTTCGACAGTCTAGTAACTACGACCTTGTAAACAACTTGTAGAGGTGAGAGGAGAGGAATTTAAGACGATAGTTTCTCAGATCTTTCCTATCATCCTTCTTATTAAATAAGATAATATTCTGCTTCTCCTGCAGCAAGATTATTTTCTCCTCTTTCAAATATTAATTGTAGGTTGAAGATTTTCTTCAGCTGCTCTCTTCCACTCTACATTTGTATTGTTTTACCAATCTTTCCCCGGAGCTTTATCTCTCTTCGTCATCTTTACAGGATTCTCTGTTTTGATGACCAGAATGAGTGACACTTTTTCCAATGCTTGTGATGATGGAGGATTAAATGTCACTGGGGATTTTAAAAAGTTTGATGTAAAAGGTTTCACAAACTTCCTCCACCTCCCTTTTGCCCGTCACCAGGAGCTTTCTTTGTTCTTGAGCACTCTACCTTCAATTTATATAGTGTCCTCTTTCTTCTGCATCTCTTTTTTTCCCTTTTTGCATCCAACTTAATCTATAATTCTGAAAGTCACTTACCAGGTGCTGTCTTTGTTTTCTAGAGAATGGAACACTCATGGTCCTCTTCCGTGTTCCTCTTCATAGTCTTCCTTTTCTCTAGCATTTTCCTTGTTTCCTCTGAAATCCTTCTGCCCAGTTCTTGCTGGTTTATAGTCTTCATTCTCCACATGCAGCTTTTAATTTCTCAATCAATAAATTACCGTTGATTTCATCAAGCTAACTCCAGGATTCCTTCTTGATAGCATCTTGCTATTGAATCACATTGAAGATCTTAATTTGCTGGTCCTGTATTGTGATATGCTGTGCTTCTTTTCTCTCTAATTTTGTTGGTGATGACCTTTGCCTGCAGCAAGTGATGGTTGCTGCTGTTAGTGTTGAATGACTGAGATGTCCTGCAATATGCTTTGTTTGTCGACTGGGATGCAGTCAATCTTATTTTGATGCTCAGCGTTTTGAGTTATCCTGGTCCAGATCTTTTCCTGGATAGGCTGTTCCCAATGTAAAGTCTTTTTGCTTTGGCCATGGTTCCTCTTTTTTTTTATTTCTCTTTCACAGTCAAAATTTTCTGACATGTTTCTTCCCCTGTCATCCTTTTCCCAGTTTCTTTTCAAATCTTCCATCACGATGGTGTAAGTGGATTTGTGAGCTAGCACTTTTTCTAAGTCTTGATAGAATCCCCCCCACTTCATCATCCTTGTTCTGGCATGTGGAACAGGTTTGGATGATCTTGAGCATGACATTTCATGAGAGATGGACATTTAAGCATCCTGATGCAATGTGGAAAACTGCATGATTTCCAATGCTCTTCCTTTGCTTTTAATAAAACGTGTGCCATCTCTTGCTCCCTCTCACCCTTTGCCTTTCTCATTCTCACGACATTTCCGTTTCCCCATCTTGCTTTTAGTTTTTTAAAATATTTTAATGTGCTTCACACAATTCTATCACATCATATTTGATTTTACTTTCTCCTTCAGTAGTTGGGCCATACTGGTTGTCTCTGTCAAAGACATGCAGTTGTAGGTGTCTATGGAAAGATTTATTATCTGGTCCCATTGCGACCTGCAGCTGCCTGCAGTTTGATTAATCTGCAAGGGACTGATGAATGTCTTTTCACTTAGTTCTAGCTCTTATGGCACCAGTTTCAGAATGGAATGGAGTGAACGGTGTGATCTTGGGATACAAAAGCACAATTTAATTTGGGTTGGACATGGAAACCCACAGACAACAGGTGATGGACTTGCACCAGTCAAAAGATAGGAAGAGATCATTTGGAAGACTTCCAAAAGGAAAAATGATATAGACAAAAAATTCAGGCCCAAATAGGAGACAGGTGCAGTAGAAGTGCATTGTAACCAGTGACGTATCGAGACATCTGATAGTTTGGTTGATGAGCGTGTGTGTGTGCGCACGTGCGTACATGCATGTTATACTGGGTTCAATCATTGAACTGTGGCTTTGCTGGAACACTACCTTCAAGGGTTCCAATTGGTTTTATTGGTTCCAGTATTTATCTGATATTACCAATTTCAAAGAGATGAAAGGCTAAGTATATATAACCCTTTGGTGTTTAAGCCGGCCATATCCGGCCCAAATATCCTACATGTTTTTACATTCAAACTGGCCATATCTAGCCTCTCACACCTAACCTACATTGACATTCTAAGAATAAACTATCACACCTTTGAAACTTTAGAGCTATAAGATAATGTATGATTAATTCAAAACAATTTGAGTGAAGAAAGTATTAGATTTAACAGATTAATCTGTGACACTAAAGGGTTAAACAAGTTGAGGAATACAATGTAATTCAATACTCACTGGAATTACCTGATTTCTCAAAGCGAGAAGTTAGTTATGTTCATCATCTCAAGATCGAGATGTTGAATATATTCAATCTGCTAGTTTATTATTTGATTTACTTTTTTTTTATTATTATTTGTACTAACCTTATAAACCTGTTATTGTTATATAGATATACACACATGAGATTCAGTAGCTCACCTACCAGAATGTTCTGCTGTTTTAACTACTTAGAAATGACTATCACCTGTAATTATCTTCTCTCATATACAAGAAAGTATTTAACCTGTTATTAGGCTTTCTTCATCTGTAAAAAAAGAGTTTCAACAATTACATTGGCAAATATCCTTACAGCAGGTCTATTTTCTATTAAAGTTAACTATTTAATAATAGTACTAATAAACAATGTTGTCATAATTAAGAGTTGATGTAATTAAGAGACTTTCTGGAGGAAAATGTGAAGATGTAGACATTTTCAAGGTTTAGCTAGAAAGTCGAATCTTGCGTGAAAGTTGGTGGTATTTAATAGTTGTAGAGTTAAGACTTTGGAATCCAACCATCTCAACTCTGTAATCTAAGGAGACTAGATGCAGAGCAAATAACTCAGTGGAATCTGTTTTCTCTCTGGATGTTGTTGGTTGTGAGAGTCTCTTTTGCTCTTTGACTAATTATTTTGAATCCTGCTGTTATGGGATAGTTGTTACTTGGTTGTATGGTAGAAGTTGCAGCTAGAAATCGACCTGATATCAGGTGCTGCAATACTGATTGTGAAGATCACTGCTTTTTCAATCTAGTAACAAGTTGTGCACTTGTCTGTGTGTATGTATGTGTGCATGTGTGCAAGTGTCTATACTAATGCAGCTGTGTTCCTGCACACCCATTTTGTAATGATAAACATGCAAAACAGAGAGAGAGAGAGAGGGGGGGAGAGAGAAAGTAAGACAGCATTTTAAGAAGTGTGAGGCAGGGTGGGAGTCAAAGAAAACAAGCAAAGTAAAAAATGGGTGAAAGTGATGTGGAGGTGTAAACGTGAAGAAACAAATGGAGGAGGATGAATATCGAAGCATAACCAAGTTTGTGACATGACTGCATCTCCATTTGCCAAACTGTTACTTCCTCAGTTCACTAGTTTTGGTGAACTGGAACCTTGGATTAAGCACAGACCAAAGCACGGAGCATGGCAAGCCGAGTGTTGTAAGGCACTTGCGCTTCTCTCCTGGAGGGTTGATAGAGGCCAAGTGTGATGACACTCTGGGGGAATCCCTGGGCTTCGATGACGGTCAATTTGCTGGTCTGTTCCGAAGAACATTTGGACCAGGGTCTATGGATAACTTCCAAAAGTCCCTGGTTTGGCAGTGTTACCGAGGAGCCTTACCACCAGGCACAGCTCTTCATGCTTGCCCAAGATGTGAGCAGAGCAGTGAAACTGTTCTGCACACAATTGTGCAGCGTCCAAAACTTTCAGAATTGTGGGTTTATGGTGAAC
This sequence comes from Octopus sinensis, assembly GCF_006345805.1. Classification (NCBI taxonomy): domain Eukaryota; kingdom Metazoa; phylum Mollusca; class Cephalopoda; order Octopoda; family Octopodidae; genus Octopus; species Octopus sinensis. The sequence continues at coordinate 31,430,116 of NC_043015.1, forward strand.
AACTGCTGTCATGTTTGAGAAGAGTACAATTGTTCTCCAAGTCTATAATAGAGATTGTTCCACCGCCCTCTCTGAACAGGGAAGACAAAGCCTGTTGGTTTCTCTCTGTAGTGACTCTGGCAAAAGAGGTAGTGTGGAGGATACGCATGAAAGGTTTAGTGACAGGCGTCTTCATCTCCAGCCTTGGTTTAGTAAACTCGTTTGTTTTCCATCTTAAAAGGAAAATAAGGCTGGGGGGGAGATGTTTGCTGCTCAGTACATATGAGAAAAGCTGAAAGAAATTGGCAAGCATGTTGAGAGTAAATGTTCCTGCTTAAGGGAGAACATAAAAGTCTCTTAAAGGGTTCAGTGGAGGAACGTGGTTTGTGGGATCATACCCGTCCCTCACTCCATCATCATCATCATCCGTTTTATATTTTTAATCTTGTCATCTCATTCGATCCCCCGACCCTTTTGTCTGTTCTCTCTCTGTTTTTACCTTTATGGTAAATAAAAAATTAATCCTTTTATTCTCTTTTTCTCTCTCCCACTCTCTCTCTCCCCCCTCACTCCCTGTTTTGAAGTGGTTTTGAATTGTATCTTGGTGTATAAAAGAAATGGTATCTTCAGTTAAAGTATTGTTTTGGTACAAGAATGGAAAAAATGTTAAGACTTTCCGTATATATGCATGCATGTGCATGCGCACACATATGCGTATGCATGTGTGGTTTTATATATCAGTATGTCTATCTTTCTATGTTTATGATGTTATTCTGTAGAAATTATGGTGTTATTCCTAGTCATAGACATAGATGCCAAATAGGAAGCTTTCCAGTTTGAGAAGATGGAATGGCAAATGCTCTGTAGTGTAAATGGTAAGGAAAGGCACTGGTGTGCCTGTGTGGTTAAGAAGCTTGTTTCCCCACTACTTAGTTTAGGTTCAGTCCCATTGTGTGGCACTTTGGTTAAGTGTCTTCCACTATAGCCCCAGGCCAACCAAAGCCTTGTGAGTAGAATTGGTAGATGGAAGCAATGAAAGAAGCCCATCGTATGTGTGTGTGTGAATACACACACACACACACATGTATACGTATATATATGTGCACATGTATACACACACATACGTATATATGTTGTATGAAAGCATGTGGCTTAGTGGTTAGGGTATTCAGTTCGCGATCGTGGGGTTCCAAGTTCGATTCCTGGTGACAGATACACACATACACATATATATCTGTGTGTGTGTGTTTATGTTCGCATTTCCTTCTCTTGACATATAATTTTTATATGTAAGCATATAAATGTGAAACAAGGTGGAAAAAATAGTACTCGAATACCGGAGGTAGAGTAAAATGCTTTATTAAAAAAGCAGCAAAAATATCACAAAAACTGTTACTCAAAGTTTCATGTTCCTATTCAATATATATATATATATATATGTGTGTGTGTGTTGAGATAGATTTTTCTATGGCCAGATGCTTTTCCTGTTGCCAACCTTCATGTTTCCAGGTAAGGTAATATTTCCTAGAGCAAGACATGTCTTTTTATGAAAGACTTGGAAGCACACAACAGTGTTTGTGTGAGAGAGATTCTTGTGAAGACAAGGATACACACGCACACACATGAGCAGCTTCTTCCAGTTTTCATTAACCAAACCCATTCACGAGGCTTTGGTTGGCCTGGGGTTATAGTAGAAGATAGTGTGGCCCAAGGTGCCACACACCTGAATCAAAGACCACATGGTTGGGAAGTAAGCTTCTTAACTCACAGTCCTACATGAACAATTAACAATTTTAAGAATTTATTGTTGATACCTGTTTTTGTTTTCTCTTTGTTTAGTTTTTCAACCTCCAAGACTACAATTAGCAGAACCTGGAGAAATCCGGGAAGAGTATGAGAAAGCAGTTAAGAAGGTAATTTATTTGTTTCTTTTTTTTTTCTTTCTTTTTTTGGGGATTATGCTTCATAGTTTAATTTCGGATTATTGATGTTTTGTTTTTATTATTGTAATTAGTTGGTGGAGTTGTAGAAAACGTTTAGAGGCATTTCTTTTGGCTCTTTACATTTTGAGTTCAAATTCTGCTAAGGTCAACTTTGTTTTTCATCTTTTCAGGGTCACTGACATAAATATCAATCTTATACTAGGATCAAATGTAGTTGACGTATCTCTTCCCCTCAAAATTGCTGTACTCATGTCAGAATTAGAAAGAATTATGGGTCTCTTCAGTTTGGCAGTTAATTATTTTTTTTTAACTAAACAGTTTGCAACTTCATATACTGATGTAATTTCTCATGCTGAACATGGTTTACTTTCAACATTTTTGACAAAATTGTTGAAAGTAAACTGTGTTCAGCATGAGAAATTACACCAGTATATGAAGTTGCAAACTGTTTAGTTAAAAAAATAATAAAAAAATCTGTGAGCCAAACTGAAGAGATCCAGAGTTATTTTAACTAATTGGTTTTTCATCAAATATATCCATCATTATTGTATATAATGTATAATCAGTGTATATAATGCTTTTCCAGGCTTGACTGTTGAAATTGTGGTGTACTTTCAGCTAAATGAAGAAAGAGAAGCACAGAAACGGAAGGAAGAAGAAGCAAGTGTTGCTCTCTTGAACTCCCTTCGCGAAGAGGAAGAACGGTTAAGACGTGAACAACAGAAATTAGAGTCACAACTTAAAAAGGATGAGGAACTTGCTCGTCAGTTGGAGGTTAGCCATCTCTTTACTTTCTCTTTTACTTGTTTCAGTCATTTGACTGTGGCCATGCTGGAGCACCGCCTTTAATTGAGCAAACTCGACCCCGGGACTTATTCTTTGTTAGCCCAGTACTTATTCTATCGGTCTCTTTTGCCGAACCGCTAAGTGACGGGGACATAAACACACCAGCATCGGTTGTCAAGCAATGCTAGGGGGACAAACACAGACACACAAACATACATATATATGCATATATACGACAGGCTTCTTTCAGTTTCCGTCTACCAAATCCACTCACAAGGCTTTGGTCAGCCCGAGGCTATATTAGAAGACACTTGCTCAAGGTGCTACGCACTGGGACTGAACCCGGAACCATGTGGTTGGTAAGCAAGCTACTTACCACACTCCATATATCAATGAGTTGGTTGCTACCATCACTTTGTCTTTTTTTTAAGATTGTAAGCTACATAAGTTTTGTGGTGTGACCAGTAGTTTACTGGCCAGGGCCATGCATTGAGTAATTTTGTGAGAGGATAACTGGGAATGGAATCAAAAGCTTTGTTGATCGTAGTTAGAAGATACGTGTGGGAAGTTTTCTTGTTGGAGTATTTTTTGCGTTAGGTTTATGAGCAGAATGGCATTGGAGTGCAGTGGTTTGAATTTGTGATGTAATTTGAAGTAAGGGAGTTATGGGTTAGTCATCATCATCATCGTTTAACGTCCGCTTTCCATGCTAGCATGGGTTGGACGGTTCAACTGGGGTCTGGGAAGCCTGAAGGCTGCACCAGGCCAGTCAGATCTGGCGGTGTTTCTACAGCTGGATGCCCCACTCCGTGAGTGTAGTGGGTGCTTTTTATGTGACATCAACACAGGTGCCAGGCGAGGCTGGTGAACAGCCACGCTCGGTTGGTCACCGGCACGGAGGCCAGGTGGGGCTGGCACGTCCACAATCAGATGGTGTTTGTTACGTGCCAACAGCATGGAGGCCAGTCGATGCGGTGCTGGCTATGGCCACGTTCGGATGGCTCTCTTATGTGCCACCGGCACTGGTACCACATACTACAATTTCCATTGATGTTGATTCACCCCTGCAAGCATGAAAAAGCGGATGTTAAATGATGCATGTACAGCAGTGTCTATGTCAGTGATTGTGTTGCCTGTTTAACCCTCGTAACCTTGGTTCTGGTTCCTGATGAACTCCTTCCATTGTGATTTTTTTTTGTTTAAAGTTTGTAAAAACGTTTTTGCTTTCCTCATTTATCTGCAAGTGTGTTGTGATGACAATTGGGAGATCGTCCAAGGAGAGTTAGGAAATACTTGTCTGGTGGAAGCAGCAGTAGCTTTATTGTTGAGTTGTAGTTGGCTTGGTGAGGTTGTGTGATGGTGTGGATTCTTTAGAATATAAAGTGTTTAGTTGTGATGCTACTGTACCACATCTTCTCCATGTTTGCATGGGTCAGATGGAATTTGTTGAGACAAATTTTCCCCCCTCTATCTCTTTAGTGTTTCTGCTAAAGAGAATTGTAAAAACATGAAATTTTCCATTCTACGCTTCTTGCAGTGAATTGGCTGAATTATTTAGTGTTGGATGTAATGGTTTGTGTTACTTGTTTAGATTCTCTGCTTCCTTGAGTTGAACTTTGCCTTTCAGCCATTCAAGGTTGATAAAAAAAAGTACAACTCCAAGCTGATGGGTTGATGGAACTGTATGAATGTTGAAATGAAATGCTTTGAGGTACTTCTTCTGAGTTCAATTTCTGCTATGGTTTACACAGGTACTAGACATAATCTGTTGCTCAGGTTAATCCTACTTCCTGGCACTTTGAGTACCTTTAACAAAGTCTACTCTATTGCTAGCTTTTGAGTCAGGTCTCTGGTTCGAGGATATCCCCCTCCTTTGCCTTCTACAAATCTTTGAGCCTCTGTAAAAGACCATGGGCCCTATCTTTCCTCCTGACTAAAAGATAAAAAATATATAATCGATTAAATTTTTACTTTAATAATTAAAATAAAAAAAAAACCTCACTGCTATATTGCTTTTTTCTTCTTTAGTCTGTAGGTACTCCAGCACTGCACAAGAAAGACGAGAGAGTCTTGGATGGTGAGCAGAACAATTCAGTGATGGCCAACAGAGTTGAGGAAAGGGAAACGATTGATGACATTACTGCCTGCCATTCTCTTCAGCCAACCGTGGTTATTGAAGGGATAAGTAAGACCAGTTCTAACAGTCGCTCACTGGAAACAGACTCTTTGACAGCTGAAAGTAGTCAGTTGAAAGATGATGATTTCAATCGTACTTTTGAAGCTGCTGACAACCCAGACAGTCCCACCTGGTCGGCAGATGCTACCTCTCCTACACTGAACTGCAACAGTGTACCCAAACCCAACACATTGTCCTACATTAAATCCCCTTTAAAACAGTTTAATTCGTTTGGCATAAAAGATTCTGAGCGTCGAATATTGTTTGAGAAGAAACTGAATGTGAATAAAAAAGATGTTGGAAGAAGCCGCATTTCAAATGTTCATTCTAAACTCAAGCCAAACATGAAATCTGATCAGAACTCTAAATCTGCAAAGCTGGATTTGTATTTCAGTAAAAAAGACACTAACCACCATTCCAGCAACTATTTCGATGATGCTAAAGATCTCACAGAAGAACAGGATAGATTGTTTGCATTAGCACTCCAGAAACAATACGATCTAGAAGTCAAACTTTCCTCAACAGTAAACCGTTCCAAAGGTACATCAGACGGGTACAAGTTGAGGGCAAAGAACGAAACATCGACCAACGACAAACGCAAAAGGAGCTCAAGCAACGAGAGAGCCTCCAAAAAAGCAAAAACTTAAAAAAAGAAACCCTGGAAGAACGAGTGAACATGAGTACTTGGACATGTCTCAGAAAGAGCTCACAATTGGTGGATGACAGCACTGATTAAAAAAAAATCAACTGAAGAGTTTTCTTCACTTCCACATTGTAAAAAAAAAAAAACTAGATTGGGTCAGATTCAGTTGATTTCCAGAGGAAAAAAAAAAAAACCAACCTTTTCTTTGCACTTTTATTCCATCTTCCAGAAGAATGAAAATGACAGAAACAACAATAAAATGTTATATTTTGTATTTATTTCTTAAGAAATGTCACGTTTGTATTTTTATTTTATTTTATTATTATTTTTCTGGTAATTTTGAAAATGAATGAACTTCCATAACCTCTTTCCAAACAGTTATGTGTTGTAGGCTCAACAAACAGGAAAGCTGAGGCTATTGTTGTCTTCAATACAAAAGATGTCTTCTGTTTGACAATTTGTTTAATTCTGTGTTCTTTTCTATCACCCACCTCCATTCACCAAATCCCCTACTGTTATTACTCCAACCCCAATCCCTACTATTTACCATTACTCTAGAGTTGAGCAAAACTCTGTCAACATCTGTGTAATGTTTCAAACTAATTTTCCTCTTGTTTGTGTGACAGGGTAAACAAATTTTTACATACCTGGAACAGTCATCTTTAAAAAAACAAAAACAACCCTCCCCCCATTTGTAATCCCTTCTCTTTAGTTTCTAAGTAATAAGTTACAAACTATAGGTAGTTAAAATCTAAGGATTTTTTTTTTAACCCTTCCCCTTTTAAGATCTGGATGTTTTTGTAACCTGGCATTTCCCATAAAAATGAAATATTTCTAAACTGGAGCTAAAGCCAAAATGAAACAGTATTACCTACTCTATGATGTCTGCTGTATACAACAGATTCAGGATTTGTTTATTACATCCAACTAACCTTAATCTAGGCTCAGAGACTTCTGGCCTGAAGATGATGAGACCCCAGTATTGTTTTAGGAGTTGTGATCCTGCCTACCCTTCTATAGGTTTCCATCCCTAATCAACCCCTACGCAACAAAAAGCACCAACGACAAAGACCGTTCTGACAAGACACACTCACACCACTCAGCTGATGAACTGCAATAAACTAAAACAGTGATGATGACTAAATGAAATGATTTGTTAATACAACAAATGAAAAAATCTTTAATCCGAGTCTGGTGGGGCTTCAACAAAGGCCTTCAGCATACTGTCCACTTGCATCATCTGTGAGAAGAAAAGTTAAGAATTAACAATTTAGTGTTCAATAGGTTCAGCTACACAGATAAGTGTTGAAGTATTTAATACTTCACTATTAATGCTAATACAGACAGCTATCCACACGAGCTCACGAAAAGTTATCTATAATACAAGAGAGTTTGTCTCTGATGAAAGATGCTTTAATCAATTAGGTTTAGTCAATAGCCCACCCCCCTCCCCTACTTCCATCTCGCCCTCATTACTATTATGCAAAAGTGTTGTAAGTTCAAATTGTTGCTTTTTTTCAGAAAAGGAAAAAATAGTTTCACCATTCCATAGCAAAACTGTTGCCTTACGCTTTGACAATTTTTGATATCTTGGCATCCGAAGCAGCTGGAGATACGATAGTTTGACCAAAAGAACCAGCGATGGCAAGCAGAAATAAATATTGAAAAACATACATTTGGCCAAATGACAGTTTAACATAATAGCAATGATATATATATATATATATATATACATACATACACGAGAGACTAAACTCTTCATGGTTGTTTTTGATGTCATTTTCTGGAGTTATACAGATTAGAGCAAACGAGATTTCTAATTTGCAATTTTCCTTTCATCAGTTTTAACCCTGTCTTTTTTAATAATCCTACTATTGTTATTTTGCTTTTGAAAATAACCAAGACCCTGTTGGTTGCCACGACGAAGGTTGCAATTGATCTCATCAGCAAAACAACCTGCCTGTGAAATTAACATGCGTTTAGTTAATAAGCACACCACAGACATGCATACTCTTAGCATAGTCCTCAAGGAGATTCAGCATGACATGGGATGTGACAGGGCTGGCCCTTTTGAATTCTACCAGCTGGCAGAATCGTTAGCACGCCGGGCGAAATGTGTAGCCGTATTTCGTCTGCTGCTATGTTCTGAGTTCAAATTCCACCGAGGTCGACTTTGCCTTTCATCCTTTCGGGGTCGATTAAATAAGTACCAGTTACGCACTGGGGTCGATATAATCGACTTAATCCGTTTGTCCTTGTTCGTCCTCTCTGTGTTTAGCCCCTCGTGGGTAGTAAAGAAACAGGTACTACTCATTTTTGCCAGCTGAATGAACTGGTGCAATGTGAAATAAAGTACCCTGCTCAAGAACACAATTCATTGCTGGGAATCAAACTCATCATGGCCTGATGATCGTGAACCGAATACCTATTTCTTTACTACCCACAAGGACAGACAAACGGATTAAGTCGATTATATCGACCCCCAGTGCGTAACTGGTACTTAATTTATTGACCCCGAAAGGATGAAAGGCAAAGTCGACCTCGACGGAATTTGAACTCAAAACGTAATGGCAGACGAAATACGGCTACGCATCTCACCCGGAGTGCTAACAATTCTGCCAGCTCGCCGCCTTATATTCATGAGCCGAATACCCTAACCACCAAGCCTTCACTTTTATTTTTGAAAATAAATGGAATAAGAAAAAAATCCCTGAGTTGAAAAACAGGGGAAGGCTAAAAAGTGCCTAATTGTAAAATAATGCCTCAATAATAAGTATTTGTTTAACTTGTGCTGACATGTAAAATGAATGAACAAACGAGAAGATTCTATCATCCTTGTTTTCAACAGGGGAGATAAGCACTTCCACCCAGCATCCAGAGCCTAGTTTCAGAGTAATTGCTCTTCATCAGTCTGCCGTAGCTTGGCATGCTAGCTGTCGATGCTTATTCACTTTTGAAAACATCTAGAATTTCAAATGAAATAAATTCACTGATCTACAAAATTAGAAATATTGCATTTCTAAATCTCTTAGAGAGACTTATACAGTAGCAGCATGACAAAGTGTTCCCCTGTTTGAAAACATAAGGACACAGTACGCTTGTGTCACATAGCCAACTGGAAGCAGTGTTTCCTGGGGCTAAACAGCAGTAGCATTCCTCCCTTTCCTGGGACTGCCACATTAAGTTTTTTGGTTGTGTGTGTGTTTCTGTCTTCAACATATAGACAATGCAACACAGACTTTGAAAAAAAAAAGATTTTCCCTTTGAACAAATTCTGAATGTAGGTGCATGATTAAAAACTATTTTTACTGGGTGCATTGTGTTAATTGAAAGAAGGAATGGAACTTACCTCGTTGGTTTCTTCACTTGCCTCTTCAGCACTGTTCTCTTCTTCTGCGGAATCTTCACCACACTCCACATACTGTATTAGAGAGAGAAAGATTTGTTTTAGCCGACATCAAGGAAACTGTATTGGCATTTGGCAACCGAGCAGAGACAACACAGATGACAGGAATTCTAGTGAGGAGGTCACTAGTTGATAGTCTGGTACTGTGATAATGGTCAGTACACTTGACCATCAATAATCCAAACCACCAGCAGTAAGAAGGTACTACTGTATGTACCTCAGTGTACTATGTCCATGACCAACACAACGATCAATAGTCTAGTCTATCTGTATGTAGGTACCAGACTTACTGTGAGGGCATGTGGCCAAGTGGTTAGAGTACTCGGCTCATGATCGTAAGGTCAGGAGTTCAATACCTCGCAGTGCATTGTCTCCTTGAGCGAGACACTTTATTTCATGTTGCTCCACTTCACTCAGCTGGCAAAAATGAGTCGTATCTGTATTTCAAAGGGCCAGTCTTGTCACACTCTGAGTGATGTTGAATATCTCTGAGAACTATGTTAAGGGTACAGGGGTGCCTGGGGAGTGCTCAGCCACTTGCATGTTAATTCCACAAGCAGGCTGTTCCAATGACCAGATCAATTAGAACCCTCACCATCGTAACCAACGGGGTTCCAGTCCACCCAACTGTAAACAGGCCCCTGTGGAGTATCGTTCATTATGGCCAAGATACTTAATTGCTCAATCCATTTAAATGTAAATAAGATTGACAGCATGGTGTATGATTTACAACTGTGGAAAAACAAATGCCCCTACACAAAACCCCATTAATAATCATTCATAGGGAAACCAGAGAGAAATCCCACTCCAGGGGAAGGAGAGGATCCTGAGAGGGGAAAAAAGAATTACTGCAGTAACAGTTGGAGGGAAGATATAACACAGCAGTGTGTTCAGTTACTCAAGGTTTCCTTATCACTGGGACGTGTGTATATAGCTACACATTATGTGTAAGAAGGGTTGTTTTTAAGGATTTATGGCTTAGAGGGTTTAAGGACCCGTGTAGGACTAGCATATTCTATGGGAGAAAATTGAAATGCTTTAAGGTTGATAACCTTATTTCATGTGTGGTGGCTGGAGTGGAAGGAAGAGTAGATTGTTAGAAAAGCAGAGTGAAGGGCCAGCTGGAGCATCGAGTGAAATGCTGTGGAACTTTGCCTTTAGAGTTTCGAGTTCAAATCCTGCCTAAGTTGTCTTTCATTCTTCAGGGAATACAAGTAGAAGAGTCAATTGACCCCTCCCCCAATGCTGTGCCAATGTAAATTAAACTCCTAATTAACCCTTTAGCATTTAAACCGGCCATATCTGGCCAAAAGTATTCTGCCTGTTTTATGTTCAAACTGGCCAGATCTGGTCTCTCACACCAACCCTACACTACCGTTTTAAAAATTAACAGCTACCTCATCAAAATCTCATGGCTACAAGATAATGCATGATTAGTTCAAAACAACGAGGATGAAAAAGCATTAATTTGGGTAGAATAATGCGAACACTAAAGGGTTAAACAAGCAATAATAGCAGCAGCAGCTTTATTACCTGAATGTCAGAGTCTGAGTTAATAGGTTCAGCAGAGTTTGACTCAGATGGAGGTTCGCTGACAACATCATCCATAGCGTCACCCCTGGCAGAGATTGGGTCCATGTGGATCACTTCAGATGGGGCTGCCATTTGTGGCATGGAGGTGGAGGCTTGAGAAGAACTGGCTCCCTGGAAGAGAGAGAGAGACCCCACATAAATCAGAGACAATAAAATCGGCATCAGTGGCGAGACAAGGGGCACCTATGAAATGGCAGAACCTTGAAGTTTTGATTTCCTACTGAGGGAAATGAACCTAATGTGAAAAAATCTAAGGAATAAAAAAAGTGCCTTTCTTGAAATATTTATTCTACTCCAAATCAGACACTCCCTTTTTAATCTTGCTGTCCCAAATGCTGCAAACTTATGACTAGTCTAATTGGTAACTTGTAATTAACGATGCTACTCCTTACTAATTGCAAATTATAAAATAAAGTATTCACTCGTTACATTTTAATTTTGCAGACCACTTCAAACACAACTTGTGTAATTGTAAGATTTCTAAGATGAAATCAGACAAGCAATGATGAATTACAAGGAAATGATGTCAAAATTCAAATTTCAAATACAAATATAAAACGTGTGTGGTGTGTGTTATGTCAATTCTTCATGCACTGACCTCGTCAAAAGAGATGGTCTTCTTAAAGCTGTCAGTGTTGGACTGGCTGAGAGAGAGGGTAGGCAAGTAAGCGAGAGATTCTGAACTAACAGCCGTGTTCACATTTGTCTGTTTTTGTTGTGTTCCACCAAATTCCGTCTGTAGTGGGAAGCTGTTGAAAGATGCCTGTCTAGGTTCCGATTCAGCAAGGTTTTCTATCATCCACATACTTGGTCGACTGGAACTGATTTTCACAGTTTCGGACTGTGGCTGTGTCGATACGGTCTGGAACATGACAGAGCGGCAGGCAATAGCTATGAACTCAAAACTACTCATGGCTTCTTGGCAATAACTGGAAACCTGTAAAAAAAGAGACAAAACAGAGTAACTAAAATCTGAACATATATATGTATAAGACATCACAAACATTAATTTCAAGACAGAAAAGTACAATGGTTCATGGATAAGGCTTGGACTAAATATCTAATCAGGTCCATATTATCTACAACAACAAATTGTGGACTTTCCTGCCACAGATGACTGATGGGAGTTCTGCAATTTTTTGCGAAACTCACACTGATCATTTGTTTAGACTGATCAAATGTTTGTGATGTACATTAGCTCAATCCTTTCAAATTGACATGGTGGTGATAATGATGGTAGTGACTGTGAGGGTGTTAATGACTGTTACAGTTGTTGCTGTTTAACCCTAGGCCAGCCCTGATCAAGCAGACCAATGATCAGAGAGATTCTAGCTATGACCACCACATGCCAGACGCCAAAGTGATTGAATAGCAACATGAAACAAGATGTTTTCTCAAGAGCACCACACACACTGCCTGGTCTGGGCATCAAAGCCACAACTGCAAGATCGCGAGTACGACACCCTCACCACTAGCTTTGTGTCCTCTCTACAACAACAAACAGTATCTGCCATTCCACCTTCTTAAAAAAATTACAAATAAAAAAAAGTTTTCTTTTTTTCAGCTTATAGATACAGGGTCCCAATCCAGTCAGTGGGACCTCTTTTGCTTTCCTCTCTTTTACTATCAACTGTCACTTTAAAAATCGATTGATCCATAATCTGAACAGATGTAGCAATGTGGAGTCAGTTGCCATAGCGGAATAGATGTGGTACATTTTTGTGATACAACTCATCACAAAATACATGCAGCACTTGCAGAATGTAGGATTATAAGGAATCTCACAGTGTTTATGGTTTTCTAGGATTATTAAAGCAGAAAATAAAAAGCTGTTTGACCAAGACCTGAAAGGGTGGATATGATCTGTCTGCAGAATGTGATGGTGGTGGCAATGGGGATGATGGTGGTGGTCGTGATGATGATGATAACGATGAAAATAATGATAGTGTTAATGATTGCCATAGCTGTTGCTGTTTAATTCTAGGTCAGCCCTGATCAAGTAGACCAATGATCAAAGCGATTCTAGCTTTGACCAACCGTCATTTTTTCTTTCAGACTGTTCAATGTGTTTGTCTTTGGGAAATGGTTGGAAGTGATTTGACGGAAATTCAACTGTTACTTCTAGCAAGTCAAAGAACCACGTAGCCTCCTTCAATGGTTTGTGTTGATGATGATGATGATGATGACAATGGTGTTGATAATGTAAGACTTACCTCTAAATCAGTGTCTTCCTGCGATGCTCGGTTCAACAGGGACATAATGGCAGCTATGGGCGGACTGTAGTAGGCGTGACGGACTGTGCCCAGCGCCACTAAACAGTGGTATTGCTCCTTCCGCCGTTTACCTGTCATTTGGTGTGGAAACTGCTGCAGGAGTGAAGTCTCAATGCATTGCAGCAAGGATACCTGAATGTCCTGGAAGAAAAAAGGAAAGAGTCAGCATCACCTTGTTGGTAAATAATTAAAAGTGTCACTACAGCTTTGCTGCTAATTAAAAATGCCACCAACACTAAGTTGGTAATTCATAAAAAAATATCATGATTGCCATGTTTGTTGGTAGTTACTGTTACATACCAGTGGACAAGACATACTTTTTTTCGGTGTCACGTAAAAGCACTCAGCACACACTGTAGAGTGGTTGGTGCTAGGAAGGGCACCCAGCCATAGAAACTAAGGCAAATCAGACTGGAGTTTGGTGCAGCTCTCATCAAACTGTCCAACCCATGCCAGTATGGAAAACAGACGTCAAAGGATCATGAGATAACAAAAAATTGCCATGCGTCTAATGCAATCATATTATGGATGCTATACTGAGTATATGATGAAATATATTAAATTTCTTTTTACCACAAAATATACTTTTAATGTAGGTGTATGTCTTATATGCTGGCAAATACGGTAATTAAAACTAACACCAATATCATGTTGATAATTGAAAATGGAATAAAAAGAATGAAAAGCAAAAATTATGTTCAATGACCAGTTTTCTGTTTTCTCTTTCTCCAGTCCACCATCCCAATTTTCACTGTATAACAATAAAAATTAGTCTTGCATTTTTTTATTACGATTATTACATAATGTTAACAGACTTATACTCATTTAAAATTAGCATCTTTTAAATGAAGGCATGGCACCTTGGGAAAGTATCTTCTGCTGTAGCCCTAGGCAGATAGAAACTGAAAGAAGGCTGTTGTGTATGTGCGTGTATATATATATATATATCATTGTCATGTAATTTCCGTCTCACATGCTGGCATGGGTTGGATGGTTTGACAAAGTTGGCCAGGCAGGAGCCTGCCCTAGAATTCTGAGTATGTTTCAGCATGGTTTTTACAGCTGGATGCCCTTCCTAGCACCGACCACCCAGCAGAGTGGACAGAGTGCTTTTTATGTGGCACAAGCACAGGCAAAGTTAGTTTCGGTGGTTTTTACAGCTGGATGCCCTTCCAAATGCCAACCACTTTACAGTGTGGACTGGATGCTTTTTATGAGGCAACAGTACTGGCAGGGTCACCAAGTAACTTGCAAGACAAGGAATTTTGAGAGGAAAGGGGTCATTGGGGGAAGGTGATCTTGTGTTAGATGAAAGGTTTGAGTGTGATGGAGACAGAGAAGCAGAAACAAGTGTCTTGCTGTAGAAGAGGTACATGGTTACCCAGCCAAGGAGAGAGAGCGTGTATATATATATGTATATATATTATATAGAAAAATGGAATAAACAGAGCAAGGGGAGCCATGTGGAATAGAGAGTAGCTGAAACGGTCACAGAACGTGTGACAAAAAACTAAAATAATAATAAGGATTATTGACAGGACCCAACAACAACATGAACTGCTGTAATAACTTACATTTAAGAATTTTGCATTTATCCTTGGCCCAGTAGTGAGGATTATCCAACGCAAGGCTGTAAAAGAAACGGAATTCAATAAATCTGAATGCAAAGTATTTTAAATGAGAATATGGAGCAAACAGTATACAAGGTTTAAGGTGCTTCTGTTGAAGACAGGGAAGAACTAAGCCGGCAGAACAGACGGACAAATGCAGGTGAGAGAGAAAGAGTGATATAAATTTCAGTACTTAGACTTTATTTATCAACTGTGATGATCAGGTAAGAAAACAATAGGAGGACTTACCTGTAAGAGCTTTGACAGCTAAATCTCCTTCTGTGGTGTTCTGACTTTTCAATGGATTTGGTCGACCTTTTTTATTGGTGTTGATCATCTGATGACGAAAGGACAAACTAATGTTAACTAAACGCAACATCACCACAGGAGACCAAACATTCAGCAGTGTTGGCTAAACATAATATTCAGACAAAGCATGACAGAGATGGACTATCCGCAACATATATAGGCAGATATAACACCATTACACATGAAGACTAATACAACACCACTTGAGGGAGGGAGGGAGAGAGAGAGAGAGAGAGAGAGAAGAGAGTACTAGAGCAAACACAGCCAGAGGTTATCTCACCTTCATTGTCGATTCTTCAATGTTGATATCTCGAAGTATATGACTAATGAGAAATGTTGTGAAGCCCTGTCTATCGACTGCACTCTTCAAAACTTGTAGATAGAAGGCAAGGCAGGAATATATTTCAGCTTTTGTGTTCCTTGAAGGGTGAAAATATACAGAATTAAATAAAGCAAGGACGTTAAGGGTTATTTTCTAACGGAAGTGGACAAAATCAATGAAAATGAACAAAATTACAATGGGTCTGTAGCCTAAGAATATGAACTATTATTGTCTTCCTGATTTTTTATCATAATTCCACTCAAACTTATGCAGCCTTACTCTATTGACCCCACAAGGATGAGAGGTAAGTCAAGTTCCATGGAATTTGAACTCAGAATATCAAGAGCCACAACCAAACTATAGCCATTTTATTAGACCCCCTAATGATAAATTGTCATCGTCATCCATTTGAGGCAAGCAGGAAACACACCATTAACAGTCGGAACTGAACCTGGGAATTTTAGCAAACACATTAATCTGTCAAATAATTACATCACTGCTACAGAAGGTACAAAATAGTAATGGAAAAGATTGACGACAGACGTAACGGTTGACTGAATGACTTACCTGTATACTAATATTGTTGTGTCACTTTTGGTGCCAACAGCTTTGTTCAGGAATTTTCTGAACAAATCATTAACTATGAGAGTAAATGGAGCCAACAGACTTCGGATACTGAAAAAGACGAAAACAAATTCTATAGAAACAAAAAAAGACAATCTAGGATTCAGAGTAAGAATAAATCATGAATTATTATTTTGAATAAAAGCTGCTGCTGTTGGCCCTGCTCCACCTTTCTATGCTTGAACAGTTCAGACACACTTCTTGTAGCCAACCATCACCTGTTTCCAAGTAAGGTAATCATCATCATCGTTTAACGTCTGCTTTCCATGCTAGCATGGGTTGGACGATTTGACTGAGGTCCGGTGAATCAGACTCCAATCTGATCTGGCAGAGATTCTATAGCTGGATGCCCTTCCTAACGCCAACCACTCCGAGAGTGTAGTAGGTGCTTTTTATGTGCCACCGGCATGAGGGCCAGTCAGGCAGTACTGGCAACGGTCATGCTCAAATGGTGCTTTTTATGTGCCACCTGCACAGGAGCCAGTCCAGCGGCACTGGCAACGACCTCACTTGAATGTTGTTTCACGTGCAACCAACACAAGTGCCAGTAAGGCGACGCAGGTAACGATCACGCTCGAATGGTGTTTTTTATGTGACACCGGCACGGAGGCCAGCTTGTTGCTCTGGCAACGATCCCGCTTGTACGGTTCTCTTAGCGCTCCACTAGCACAGATGCCAGTCATCAAATTTTATATTCTTCCATAGTTAGACATGTTTTCAAAGATTGGAAATAAAAGATACTGCAGTGTGACAATGATGCTTGCTTATAACTATAATGCACTGACTAGAATAAGGGATAGCAACACATGCACACACACACATATACATACATATACGACAGACTACTTCCAGTTTGCATCTACCAAATCCACTGACAAGGCTCTGGACAGCTTGTGGCTATAACGGAAAACATTTGCCTAAGATGTCGCCATGCAGTGGGACTCAGCCCTGGAACCATGTGGACGGGGAGCAAAAATATACATACATACATATGTATGTATATATATTTTTGCTCCCCATGTATGTATGTATATAGGCACAAATGTGGCTGTGTGGTAAGAAGCTTGCTTCCTAATCTAATGGTTCTGGGTTCAGTCCCAATGTTTGGGACCTTGGGCAAGTGTTTCCACTATAGGCACGAGCTGACCAAAGCCTTGTGAGTGCACTAGGTAGATGAAAACTGCAGGTGTGTATGCATACACACACACACTTCATGTGTGTGTATAGCTATATCTATGTGCGTGTGTGTGTGTTGTCCCCAACCACCGCTTGACAACTGGTGTTGGTGTGCTTTTGGTAAGAGAGACTGATAGAATAAGTACTAGGCTTAAAATTAAAAAAAAAGAGTCTTGCGGTTGATTTGTTTGACTAAAACCCTTCAAGGTTTTAGTCAAATGCATAGCTGCATTCAGATGACTGAAACAAGTAAAAATATATATACATATATTGGCGTTAGGAAGGGCAGTTGGCGTTAGGAAGGGCATCCAGCCGTAGAAACACTGCCAGATATGACTGGGCCTGACGAAGCCTTCCAGCTTCACATACCCCAGTTGACCCGTCCAACCCATGCTAGCATGGAAAGCGGACGCTAAACGATGATGATGTTAATGATGATACATACATACATATTGTCCCCTCCCATGGAAAGTGGATGTAAAAAATGATGGTAATGATATACTCAACAGACAGAAAGGGACTTAAATCCTGTAGTAGAATTTATTTATTTATTCAAAGTCGATGATTCACTCCAACACCACTCGTGTGATTATTCAGGTAGAAAAAAGTTTTATCTATTTAGGATGGAGGAGAAAGTAAATATGAGAGAGGTGTATATTATAAATGTGTGATGTGTGCACTACACTTATTTTCATCATCATTTAATGTCCATTGTCCATGTTGGTAAGCTGGGGGTGCTGCTCTAGACTCCAGTCTGATCTGGCATGGTTTATACGGCTGGATGCCCTTCCTAACGCCAATCACTTTACAGAGTGTGCTGGGTGCTTTTATATGGCACAGGGCAAGCGCCTTCACATGTTGCCACACGGGTGCTTTTACATGGCACTGTCACAAGTACTTTACATCACCAGAAGGATCGGTCTTCACACTTGTGCTGTGGAGTATGGGTCTTCTTGAGTACAGGAAGGTGTCAGGTATCTTGGTCTTTTGTCACCTCGCCTGACAAAGGTTCAGCGTCCTGAGGTCCATTATTATTATTATTATTATTCAAGGTAGCAAGCTGGGCAAAATGCTTAGCGGTATTTTGTCCAGGGATGTTTTACTGGCCTCAGGTCAAAAGCTTCCAGTAAAGTGTATTGCATCTAAGCATAACATGCAATGTGTGTGTGTGTGAGAGAGAGAGAGAGAGAGAGAGAGAGAGAGAGAGAGAGGGAGGAAAAAAGAATTTATGATGCCAAAACTTTAGCCACAACAATATCATTCATGCAAAACAGAAGACATGCTCAGTGTTAGTTTGTAAGACAACTTACTGTTTAATGAGACAAGCCAGCAAACTGGTGGCTTGCTGTATTAGGACAGGTTGGTAGGAGGTGTACAATTCTTTACGGAGGGACTGCATTGACTGTGGATGTTAAAGGGAAAAGATTTTGGTGAAACACACGAAACAAGTAAAACGAGTACAAAGACAATTATAAAAAATATATACCCCCACAAAAACCCCCTCCAGTAATAGAAAAGCCATAAATGAAGTAATTAGTTTAAAACAGGCAGCTTCCATGGATATAGAGTTTCATAGCTTATACACACACATATATACATAACCTCATAGCTTACAAAGATATAACACATATTTATACAGACATGTTTTTCCCTGCTACCATGGGTGGGATAGGGACTTATTTGAGGAAGATTTTATGCCTAGATGACCCGTTTCCAAAGTAAAGGACCTTTTATTCCACAAGTTTTCAAAGGTGCACAGTAGCTAATGCTATGTTAACAAGAAATCATAACATCATTTCATTCAAGCACTGTCAAGTGAAGTGATAGGATATCAACATTCAAACACATTTGTACAACCACACACACACAAGGCTTTGACTGGTTAAGGGCTTTAACTGGAGACATTTGCTCAAAACCACATGGCTGCAAAGAGATCCTGTTGCCCACAAAGCCATAACTGAGTTTATATGAGGTGTGGCTGTATGGTTAAGAAACTTCCTTCCCGACCAAGTGGTGTTGGGTTTAGCCCCACAGCATGGCACCTTAAACAAGTGTCTTCTACTATAGTCCCGGACTAATCAAAGCCTTGTGAGTGGATTTGGGTAACAGAACTGACAGAAGCCCATCCTATATGTGTATAAACAAAATTGAACACATACATAAGGTGTGTGTGTTGTTAGTTTGTGAGTTGGCTGCATTTTAGGCGTAACTGTACATTCCCAATATGCCTGGTGTTATAAACACTTGAAAGTAAGCCATAGGCAGGTGAGAGAACTCACATCAGATCCCTTCTCAGAGTGACAGACATCAATGTCTCGTCACTGTTGCGACCTTTTACCTGAAAAGTTACAACAATGATGCAACATCGATGTCTGTCACTCTGAGAAAGGAACCTAATGTGAGTTGTCTTGCTTGCCTATGACTTACTTTCAGGTGATTTCAACCCCAGGCACATTGAGAAAATATTCTCTTCTGCCTAAGATGCAGCCGATCCACAATCTAACAACACACACACACTTGTGAGTGTTTGTGTTTGATTTTGTTTATATATCTTGAGCTGCTTCTAATTCATATCTGACTTTGTCTTTGCAAAAAGCAGATGTAAAAATGATGAGGATCATAAGACACATACAAAGTCTGCCTCAAGCTCACAGACGCATTTGGTTCCTGAGAGCTAAAGATTCCCCATTCAATGGAATCTCAGTCGGTTGCTGTAGGCGCTTATTTTCAGTGGAGACAACTGGAGCAATGTAAAATGGAGTACCTTGCTCAAGGATACATGCTGTCCAACTTGGGATTTGAACTCACAACCTTATGAGCTGAGCCCCAAAACACGAACCTCAAGGACATGCACCTACACACACATACTTCTCCATAACAGAATATGTTTCTCTGCTACCGTCCCTTATCTCTTTCTCTCTATGTACCTGTTCCTCACTCTCTCCATTCAACTGTCTTTCAAACTCTGATATCCCTACAATATATATATATATACTCTCAGAGTGGTTGGCGTTAGGAAGGGCATCCAGCTGTAGAAACTCTGCCAGATCAGAGTGGAGCCTGGTGCAGCCTCCTGGCTTCCCAGTCCTCAGTCAAACCATTCAACCCATGCTAGCAGGGAAAGTGGACGTTAAATGATGATGATGATATATATATATATATATCTTTATTTTTTACTAGTTTCAGTCATTAGACTGTGGCCATGCTGGGACACTGCATTGAAGAATGGATCAACCACAGTACTTTTTTTGTTTTAAGCCTGGTACTTACTTTATTGATCTCTTTTGCCAATCTACTAAGTAATAAGGATGTAAACACACCAACACCAGTTGTCAAGTGGTGGTGGACAAACACAACACACACACACATGACGAACATTTTTTCAGTTTCCGTCTACCAAATTCACTCACAAGGTTTTGGTTGACCAGAGGCTACAATAGAAAACACTTGCCTAGGGTGCCACGTAGTTGGACTGAACCCAGAACCATGTGGTTGGGAAGCAAACTTCTTACCACACAAGTATGCAGATTCCTATACTGAGAACAAGGAAAAATGTTACAGAAAAGAGAGGAAATTAAGTAGAAAAAAAACATGACTGTACCTTTTTTGAGCCAATGTCAATGAATCGGTGAAAAAGTTGAAGTATTCCAAGAATATTAAAACGGAAAGTATCCGAAGATTTCACAGCTGGTTTACTAGAAAAAGCCACAAAATAGAAACAAAGTCACTCAAAGTGTGAACAAGGTGCGTGTTGGAGGGAGAAATTAAGCAGGTGTCAAACACTGGTTACCTGCACTGGCATGGAGGCTCACCTCTTGTTGATAAGGCCCCAGGCCAGTGCTGATCCAGTAGATATGTTACTTGAAGCATCTAAGTGGTGTAATCATCCTGTTTTAGTCAAAAACAATTTATTTTCAATTTGGATAGCATGTTGTATCATTGAGTAAGGCATTTCATTTTACATTACTGGTACTTGTGCCTGTGCTAGTAGGGTGCCAAGAGCACCATCCGAGCGTGATCGTTGCCAGAGCAGCTAACTGGCCCCCGTGCCGTGGCATGTAAAAGGGCACCATTCGAGTGTGATCGTTACCAACGTCGCCTTACTGGCACCTATGCTAGTGGCATGTGTAAAAAGATTCGAGCGAGGCCGTTGCCAGTACCACCTGACTGGCCCTCATGCCAGTGGCACGTAAAAGCACCCACTACACTCTTGGAGTGGTTGGCATTAGGAAGGGCATCCAGCTGTAGAAACTCTGCCAGATCAAGATTGGAGCCTGGTGCAGCCATCTGGTTCTCCAGCCCTCAGTCAAAATCACGCAACCCATGCTAGCATAGAAAGCGGACGTTAAACGATGATGATGACAAATATTAAATATTAAATGAGCATCAAACATTCCACAATTTAATAGTCGTAATGGAGTCCTACTTACTTGATCAGATTGTCAATACAGGCCATTCCGAATCTAATTTTATAAATAAGAGCTGTTGTTCTTTTGGGTTCCTCAAACTCAGATATAGTCTTTGAAAAATTTGTCAACATGGTTGTCATTGCATTGTCCAAAACCAAGGGCTGGAAATCTATAGAAAAAAAGGAAAAATAGTATTTATTTAGCAAGATTTCATATAATAATTATTAACTCACATTTTCCATGTGAATAATTCTAATGAATAAAATGACAAAGATTAGCTTCAAATATATAGGCACAGGTGTAGCTCTGTGGTAAGATGCTTGCTTCCCAACCACATGGTTCTGGGTTCAATCTCATGGTGTGGCACCTTGGGCAAATGTCTTCTACTATAGCCCTGAGCTGACCAAAGCCTTGTAGACCCGGTCCCAGTCAACACCTCCAATAATCCAGGATCAGATATTCAGTGATTATCATCACTACCAGAATCAGTATGTGTGTGTTTCTTATTTGTGTCTCTGTTTGTCCCCCCACCATCGCTTATTAGTGTGTTTATATCCCCGTCACTTAGCGGTTCGGCAAAAGAGACCGATAGAATAAGCACAAGGCTTACAAAGAATAAGTCCTGGGGTCGATTTGTTTGACTAAAGGTGGTGCTCCAGCATGGCTGCAGTCAAATGACTGAGACAAGGAAAAGAAAGAATAGAAGAATATATATATATATATATTCTTTTACAGTTTGACTGTGGCCATGTTGGAGCACCACCATAAAGGTTTTTTAGTCGAAATCAACCCCAGTACTTATTCTATCGGTTCTTTTGCTGAACTGCTAAGTTACGGGGACAAAACAACACACCAGCATTGGTTGTCAAGTGATGGTGTGTGTGTATGTGTGGGACAAAGATACACACATAACTTGATTTGCGTTGGAAATGATACAATCATGAAGAGGAATGTTTTTGCTTTATTTTGAAATAAAAATCAATGGGGATAGGGTCAGATAATTGTTATGAAGTATAAAAGTGAAAATTTTATTAATTCCAGCCATTTTCCGAATGATTAATAAAAAGAAAGTCAAAACACTCTAGAGTCTTATTACTAATGACTTATAAAACAACAAACTAATGTGGTAAAAGTAGTTGATTGGTTAGTGTAATAGTGTGTCTCTATCAGTCCTGATTTAGTAGAAACCTATAAAGGGATTATGAAATATCAATTATGTACAAACCTGGGTCTCCTTCTTCAACGATGAGGTTAAGCAGGTGATGGATGTTGGTGACATGCCACTCTATGCTGGTGAATTCGGACTTGACACTGGAACGGTGCTCCACTATAGACACGAGCTGAGCAATATGCTGAAAAATAGAGGATACAAGAAACTAGTTAAAGACAGGGAAATGGCGTTGGAGGAGGGGGATAGAGTGGAAGGGAGATGTTACGGAGGTAGTGTTGGAGAAAAGATAGTACTGGAGGGTGACAATGTTGGAGGGAGAGAGTGATGAAGAGTGATAGTGTAGAAGAGAGACAGTGCTGGAGGGTGATAGTGTTGGTGGGTGACAGTGTTGGAAGGTGATAGTACTGGAAGGGTACAGTGGTAGGAGAGGATAGTGCTGAAGGGTGTCAGTGTTGGGGGGGGGGGGGTAGAGAGCATTTGGAGCAGACAAGTGCTGAGGAATGAAGAAGTACACAGTAAAGAAATGACAATTTCGTATAGACTATAAAAAAAAAGAAAATAGCTACTATAGATTAGAGATCATGTTTGGTAAATATTTTGAATTTTAAAACAGAAAGGTGATCAACCAACTGAGCTGTCAGTTGGATAGAATGTCTTGGTAGAATTTATTACAACTCTCAAGGAGTCACACAGTGGGACGGAACCTGGAAACACAAGGTTGGGAAGCAAACTTTCTTCCACACAGTACCCTGTGCCTATATATGTATTTGTATGTATGTATGTATGTATGTATATGTGTGTGTGTAGTGTGTATATATATAAAATTCATTTTTACAACTCTCCTAATTTACTGTATTGTATCTTCGAGATGTTGCATGCAACCAATGCAACCCATATGGAAGTGTTCTGATGTGTCTAATAAAACTGTTTGCCAATTTTGTTGAGTTATCCTTAATTTTCATTTTTTTTAAATGGAATTTTCCAATTTGTAACAGTAATTTATGGACAGCCTGTACACATACACACACACACACAGTGATTAACTGCTGGTATATGTCTGAGCGAGTGTACACGCATGTGTGTGCTGCCTGCAGCTGTACAAACAATATAAGTATTTACACTGAAAATAAACAGTTTCAATGCCATGGGTAGGAGGAGAGATTGTTAAAGAATGGCTTACACATACCTTAGCAGGAATGTTCTGGAGAAAAAGTTTATTGATCCAGTCTTCACCTACTTGATGCTAAAGAAAGAAAGAAAAAAAATAATACAATACAAACATGAGTGTGGTTGATTACATTAACTCTTTAGATTATCCAGTCAAATGTAAGGCTTATTAATTCATATTAATTTTCAATTAATCATGCATTCTCTTGTAGCTTTCAGACTTTGATGTGATTTTTCAGTTTTGGAATGATGATGTAGGGTGGGCACGAGGTGACCAGATCTGCCCTGGTTGAGCATAAAGAATGTAGAATATCAGGCCTGATATATATGTTGGCTTGAATGCTAAAGGGTTAATTCTCAGTGTTTATTCTATTGATGTCAGCAAAAGCAATGTTGCATTAGGCAGGAACTGAATTAAAAAAGGGACACAAACCAATACAAGACATTTTTGTCAGCTTCCCAACCAATTCTGCTAATCCACTCTCATTAGTGTTAGCGAGGGTATATCATCATCATCATTTAACGTCCGTTTTCCATGCTAGCATGGGTTGGACGGTTCGACCGGGGTCTGGGAAGCCAGGAGGCTGCACCAGGCTCCAGTCTGATCTGGCAGTGTTTCTACAGCTGGATGCCCTTCCTAACGCCACATATAAAACTAAAACTGCTAGAGGAGCTCCAGTCAAATGCTTAACAATTAAAATTATATTCAACAAGTATATACTCTATTCTGGATTTAGAAGTTAATTATTTTTATAGCCATTATATCTAATAACTATTGAAAGTATCTCTGAAACATTTAGAAAAAAGAAAAACAAACAAACAAACAAAGAGACTGATGTCACAAAATGTATGAATTTCCTTGGATTTAACAAGATGTTCAAGAAGATCCACGCTGTATTCCATTTTCTTTTAGCTTATTACTGTGCTGTCTCTTTGAAAAGAGCTGTGGCACTGATGGTCCTTTCTGTCCATTAAAGACAATCTAAGTATTGCATATGGTTAGCATCTCTCCAAGACTCTTCCTTGTGATCTTCAGACACAAAAATTGTCATCATTACTCACCTTCAAATAACAATACTCTACCAATCTTAAAACAGCACTAATGAATGGATCCTCCGTAGGTTTCACAGAGTATACCTGTTGTTCAATCAACTGAACCTATTCATTGTGTTTCAGCATACGTGACTGAGTATTCCACAGAAACATGTATCCTTAACCCTTTAGCATTCAGATTACTGTGAAATGTAATTCTTGTTTAGAATTAATCCCATATGATCTTGTAGCTTTAACATTTCAATAATCTGATTATATATTTTTAGAATGACATTATAGGTTAGGTATGAGAGACTGGATCTGGCTGGTTTGATCACAAAATAAAGTAGAACATTTGGGTCAGGTATTGCTACTATTCATTGTGTTACATCATATGAGTATTCCATATCCTTAATCGTCAAACAGAATCTGTGTAACATTGACAAAGATGGTCCTTTGAATTACAGATACAGCCCAACTGAAGGGCTGCACACAATTCGACTCACATGTTGGGTGGACTTGAGGTTACAGTAAAAGATGCTTGCCCAAAATGCCATGTGAGGTTGATTGTGAAGTGGATTTTTAAAAACTTGGTCATGCCTGCACCCATAAGCATTTTACCCATAAAAAGACAGCAGTGCTGTACGAATCTCAAAATAGCAATTACTCTACCTACCTCACAGTATCAACACTGTACCATCATAAAATAGTGATACTGTACCCACCTTAATATAGCAATAGTATAGCCACACTAAAAAGCAGCAATATACCCACCACAAAATAGTAACAGCGTACCTGCCATGAAATAGCAACATTGTACCCACCTTAAAAAGATCAGCAGATTGAGGGAACTTTTCCACACAGTAGGTCAAGCTTTGTATTGATTGATTTGGACACTGAAAATGTAAAAGAAATAGAAATTTTATTAAGATATAAAAAAAAACAGTCAATGTCACCCACAATCGAATATTTTCAAGTACATACATCTTACAATAACTTATCATGACAAGCCAAGTTGGTTCCCTTGCATTTTTCAACTAATCCTTAAACTCGCCTCATGGTAGTTAACATTTGCACATCTACTGAACCATACTTGATTTCTGTGCACTGTCTACAGATTTCTTCCACATTTAGCACCAATGTCTTAACACTATATAACGTTACTGATCTTCTGCATTCAGTATCAAATGTCTTACGACGATGTTATGTTCAGGACTGTCTCACTACTACAGGGTTGGCCAAAAGTCGCCTGACAGCAAATCAAAATCCATGTAATTCCAAGATTAAAGCAAAAAATTATTTTATGAGATTTTGCTAATAAATAGACAAATGTTGAAAAAAAACAAAACAAAAACGGTGATTTTAACTCACAGCATCCAATTATTAAATATTCATAATTAGAATGAATAAACAAAATTGAATATTAAGCATTTATGGAACTTTGATTTACTGTCGGGTGACTTTGGGCCAACCCTGCATATAGAATATTACACTCCTTACACATACCTTATAGACACTATCATTAATTACATCACTCAGGTAACATCATCATGTACTTTATTTCACAGGTGTTCTGATTGCTAACTACATTTTCAGATGATAAAAGGGAGCTTGTAGAAACGATACTTACACAGGTAATATTTGACAGACACATGTGGATGAAGGAGTTCAAGAAAGGAGTATCAAAATACTTGGACAGGTTCTTCTTGTCAGATATATGTCGCAGCAGCATACAGAAGGTGTGGAAACTCATCATTCTGACCTCAAGAGGCTGGTGAGGCTGGAACGGAAACAAACATCAATAAAGTCCAAAACATCAACATAGAACAAACAAGCCACAACATTAATAGTTAAAGCTGGTTGGGTGGATAAAGCTTTGGTCTATCAACTGTTAGGGAAATAATACCTTACTTGGAAACAAGTGAAGGTTGGCAACAGGAAGGGCATCAGGCCATAGAAAACCCACTTCAACAAGTTCCGTCCAACCCATGCAAGCATGGAGAAGCAGATGTTAAAATGATGATGTGATACTAGAGAGAAAGTTATCATACCCCACAACCAACAACTATCACCTTAGACCAGTGGTTCTCAAATGCATTTTCAGGGACACATTAGGCCCCTGACGGTCTACCATCTATATGAATATAAATTTTTCTTTAATTGATTTGTGTTTCACATTTTTTTCTAGCTGCACCCCAACTCTTCCCCAAAAAGTCCAGGTTTTGGATCTGCCCACATATTAAAACGGTTAAGTACCACTGCCTTAGACATTTAACTCTCACTAGCTTAATTCACTTTAACTGTAAATGAAACCACCAGTATGTGGTACAGCTCTACAAAAGAAATCCCTTTTATTGTGACATCAGCACTAGTGAGTTTGCTGTATATCAGGTGAGGTCTGACTATCCTCACTCCTCCTATGATAATATTTGTATCTTTAAGGTAACATGTCCAAGGAGGTGGATATATATATATATATATATATATATATATATATATGATGGATTCTTTTGTTGAAGATGGCATATGAGTGTTCAGCTTTTGCCAAATGACCTGAACAAATGGTTTGTTTGTAGTGATCAAATGTTCATACCAGACATTAGCTCACTCTCTTTTACTTATTTGTCATTTGACTGTGGCCATGCTGCAGCACCGCCTTTAGTTGAGCAAATCGACCCCAGGACTTATTCTTTGTAAGCCCAGTACTTATTCCATCGGTCTCTTTTGCCGAACCGCTAAGTTACGGGGACGTAAACACACCAGCATCGGTTGTGAAACGATGTTGGGGAGACAAACACAGACACACATATATATATATACACGACGGGCTTCTTTCAGTTTCTGTCTACCAAATCCACTCACAAGGCTTTGGTCGGCCTGAGGCTATAGTAGAAGACACTTGCCCAAGGTACCACGCAGTGGGAATGAACCTGGAGCCATGTAGTTGGTAAGCAAGCTACTTACCACACAGCCACTCCTGCACCTACAATTGTCTGAACAGGTGCCATGTCAATTGCCATGCACCCTATATATATATAAATTGCAGCAACAGTTGTAGTGTCATGAAAAAAACAGATGTATCTTAAAAGTAAAGAAAAGGTAAAAAAACATGTTGGGATTACTCACCTTGAGGAAAGACAATGTTTTTTCCAACCAATATTTGGCATGGTCTGATTGGATGTCATTGTTGCACTGACATGCAGCACGTTGCAGCAGCAGCAGTCCAAACCATCTGTAAATCAATAACAGGAGATGTCACAGTGCAATGCTGTATGGTTTTAAAAATGTCTAAGCTGTAGTGAGATGTATGTATGATATATAATGCATATATCATTATATATATATGTGTGTGTGTTTATATATGTGTGAAAACTACATTTCATTTTCCTGGCTGAGATTCGAAACAGAATCTAAAAATTCTCACTCCCTGGATCCTCCCGCTATTTGCTGACCAAGCGGGAAAATCCCTTTGTCCTGTCAAAGTGATTGACGGGTTTCCACTCAACCTCCGACCTGGCTGTGTCATGGAAAGTTCAAATGGACAGTAAGTGGCCTAAATGAACATAAGCTACTCTTATAATGGTATATCCATCCTTCTAGCTAGAACGGGCCATTACAAATACCAGTTCTGTAGTCAGATATGGACAGCCAGCAGAGTGAGCCAAGAGAGCCAAGAGTGAGCAAACGAGGTGGAGAGACAACGCAGCAGAAGCGATGGGTGAACGCACACACAGACACAAAGTATGTCTTTGTACAGTCTTGTCCCATCAACATTCTCTTTCCTCCATTGTACTTTGCACATTGCTCTCTGTACACAACTTTGCCGACTCGAAGTAGTTGGTTGCATTACGTAGCAGTATATATTTG
The DNA here is from genome assembly GCF_006345805.1 of Octopus sinensis. Classification (NCBI taxonomy): domain Eukaryota; kingdom Metazoa; phylum Mollusca; class Cephalopoda; order Octopoda; family Octopodidae; genus Octopus; species Octopus sinensis. Next base: position 31,458,602 of record NC_043015.1, read on the forward strand.
TTTATATTTCAAATCAGGCTTTTTCATTGACACCAATCCAACACGCCTAACATCTGCTACACCGGACAACTTACATTGATCCCTTAACCCCTTGTTACTGTATTTATTTTGAGATGCTCTGTGTTTCTCTCAATTACTTTAAACATAACAAAGAATTTAGTAAAATAACTTCATTATCATTAAGCTAGTGTTAGGAACATAAATTGTGACTAAGGTTTGGTGAAAAATTTTAATTCAAAACTTATGAAAACAAGACAATTGTACTACAGAGCCAGAGCCAGTTTCAGCCGGGTTGGTAACAAAAGGGTTAACATTACATTCTACTACATATGCACAGGTAGGTGTTCACCAAGGTTTGGTTCTCAGCCCCTTCCTATTCATCATCATCCTCCAGGTCATAACAGAGGAATTTAAGACTGGAAGCCCTTGGGACCTACTCTATGCTGATGATCTGACTGTCGTAACAGAATCTATAATGAAATTAGAAAGATTCCAGGTGTGGAAACACAACCTGGAATCAAAGGGCCTTAGAATTACCTTAGCAAAGATCAAGGTCCCAGTAAGTAATAAATCAGACAGGACCCTACCCACTTCTGGTAAATGACCCTACTTGATAGGTAGGAAATGTGTAGACAGAAATTCCATGTGCAAGATATAGACACACAAAAGGTGCAATGGAAGGTTAACAGAGAAAGTAGTGTTTGTATGTGCAAGATGTACAGGAGCCATAAAGACCATAAATACACGGGAAAATGATTTCCTCAAATGCCCCAAAGGCCTTCTAGAAGTCATAGCTAATTTCTGCTCCCTAGATGACCTAATTAGCAGGAGAGGAGGATGTACTGAAAGTGTAATTGCTAAAATAAGATGGAGAAAGTTCAGAGAGCTTTTACCTCTGTTATAGTGTGACAGTGCTAAGAACCTGCGAAGAGCATTATCTCACTTTAAGGACAAGATTATTATTGTGTAAAGTATAGAATTTATAGCAAATAAAAATTACCTGTGTTTTGGTGATTCAAGGAGTGTGTGGATTTCCTTAAAAACTTTGTCAAGGGCTGGTGATTTCTGGAAAAGAAGGGTATCAAAATTAAGTCACAATTAATGAATTGTGTACATACCAAAGTTTGCTTTTATAGAAAGGGACCAGGGACAATGTGACATTATGAGGGAAAGAAGAACAGTAAGAGCAAATAAGGTTTATCAGGAGGTAAACAATCTTTTCTAAAGTATCGTTCTAGACCAGGGGTGGGCAAACTTTTTTGATCGCGGGCCACACAGTGCGTCTTTGGAATCTTGGCGGGCCTCATTTATAAAAATCAAGTGAAAATATTGTGAATTACCGTACAGTTACGAAGTATCTGCATAGAAGTTGGGATTCATAAAAGCTCTCGGCGGGCCGCATGAAAACCTATGGCGGGCGCATGCGGCCTGCAGTTTGCCCACCCCTGTTCTAGACTGTTGAACTGACAGAAATGTCACAGTCAGATGGGACACCTTGTGGTATTTGTTCTAGCTCTTTGCATTCTGAGTTCAAATTTCATCACGGCCTATGTACGTGGCATATTTAGTCCATTACAATATAAAACACTATTACCGGACACTCTGGGTGATTCAGCAGAGTCTGTACTGTTGCCAGTATTCAGGCCAGGCCTGCAGTTTGAGCATACCTTCTTCCCTCACTCTCACCAGTTTTAGAGGCTATGTAAAGGGTCAAGGGTACTGATCTTTAACACACACACACACAAACAAAAAAAACCCTCCAAGGAGGATTTTAAGGACCAGGGCTTGAAATTGGTTACATGGAATGACTGAGGACAAATAACTTGTTTGGGATATAATGGTACATCAACATCCGCCAAATGAGTTGTTACGTTTGAGGGTTGGGTGAACTGAAGTCGTGTGTTCTGTCTAGAAATACAACAAAATGATTGGAGCAGTTTTGAACTTCTTATCTATGAGTTGGTCATCCATTCAGCTATCTCATGTCCACAATAGGCTAAATAATGAGAAGAACATTGGCAGAAAGTGTCACATTTTAGGGAAGGATATAGTTAAAGTCAACTTTCCATCTCAAAGGATGATAAGTGTATTTGAATGCCTATTTGAATCCTAAGGAAGCTCAACTTGATGTTACAAGGCATTTGTGCGACATCCTATACAGAGCATTTATAA
>NC_043015.1:31465773-31475773 GCF_006345805.1 Octopus sinensis
CTGTGAAATCTTCCTGTATCAAGTAACCCGACAGTGGCATTGTAGCCACAACCTCTTACACAACACATGCAGTAACTGGCTCTGTCCTTTTTGCCTCAGCTTCTTCAACTATTGTGTACCTTACTACGGATGGAACATTCAACTAACATCCTATTGTAGACTCTTTCTATGCTCTGCATTTTATCACACATGCATACACCCTTGTTTGTACATACCTACACATTATGTATGCTTGATGGCCTGTCTATTATTGCTTTTATTATATATGTACTTATGACGCACACACAGACACACACTCTGCTAACATCTAAATGAAACCATTTCTCTTAACATTCTACGGTTGTGTCGTCTTCCTTTTTCCTTTCTGGCACTCATATTCATTTCTTCCATTTTTGGCTTTTATTGTAAGGCGACCGTGCGGTGTAATAAAGGAGTCATTCATTCGTCACCTTTCCTTTCGCACGGTCGTTCTACAAACACTTACGAAGACCAAGACCTCCAAATCGCTTGGGCAATGCAGCCTGACGTTGGAGAGACTCTGACATTGACCAGGCTTAAAAGAAAGTACTGGGGTCGATTCGCTAGACTAAAATGTTTCAAAGCGTTGCTCCAGCATGGCCTTTCTCTGTCTGATTCTCTCTCTCTCTCTCACACACACACACAGGGCAATGAAGAAAATCACAATTTTTCTGAAAAGCAACTGAATCTCGTATATTTTTTGTTGATTTTACTCTTATCAATTATTTTTCAATACATTCGGGAATTTAATAACCCCATTTGCGTCAGTTATGAATTTAATAACAAAATATTTGTAGGATTTGACTTAAGCAATGGGAATATCACCCTTAATGTTCCACTAATTTTTATTCCTCAATTGTTCCGTTTTTGATTTAGGAACCACTCTGAGAAAAATTAAAATACACTTTTACTTTCGGAATGAGTTGAAAATGAAGTATCGAAATATTTTTAGAAGATAAAATAATAAAAATTATTACAAGAATGTTCATCATCAAATAATACTTTCTTTACATACCATAAAAGAAACAACTACTGTGTGTATAAACTATAGTGTATATTTACAAAATTGTGCAAAAATGTTCCATCTAATACGCCGCACATTGGATGCACAAACAAGGTAGACTACTCTACTTGCCTAAGGTGCAGTACGTAAGGGACTGAACTCTAAACCCACGTTCTTAAGAAGTGAACTTCACCACGTGGCCATGAGCTGACAGAATCGTTAGCACGCCGGGCGAAATGCTTAGCAGTATTTCGTCTGCCGCTACGTTCTGAGTTCAAATTAAGCCGAGGTCGACTTTGTCTTTCGTCCTTTCAAGGTCGATTAAATAAATACCAGTTACGCACTGGGGTCGATATAATCGACTTAATCCTTTTGTCTGTCCTTGTTTGTCCTGACATATTTCAGCAAGCAAGGAAGCCACTAAATGTTCTGAAAACTCCTCACAGCCTTTGCTTTATCTGTTTTTGTCATATATATATATATATATATATATATATATATATATATATATATATATATATATACGACAGGCTTCTTTCAGTTTCTGTCTACCAAATAGACTCATAAGGTTGGCCCGAGGCTATAGTAGAAGACACTTGCCCAAGTTGCCACGCAGTGGGACTGAACCCGGAACCATGTGGGACTGAACCCGGAAAGCTTCATACCACACAACCACAAAGGTACTGGTAGGGTAGAAAAATAGGGTATTTCCAGTGCAGCACTCCCCTTGAGCTTTAGGCTATCTACACTTTTGAATTCCAGACTAATATTGAAATTCTTGCCTAAGGTGCAACTCTATGACACGTGAAGCGACCAGTATTTAGGCAACAAGAAAGGCCATAGAGGCCTGTGGACTATTTTGTGATCGTAAACTCGAAGTCTGAGTTCTCTCTGAGTTTAAAGTTTTTCGTCTCAAACTGAAGATTGAGGTATCCGTTTGGTGGGTCAAAATGGAAATGTCCCTAAATATCACCAAATCACATTGTGTTTTTGTCAAACTATATAGCGACTCCTTTGCTTCTTCTCACATCCTGGATGCTGCGGTCAGGGCGAGATCAACGGCTTCTGTGGCCAAACAAAACAAAAGGTGTAGAATATACTGGTTTCACAATGGTAAGACTGTTGTATGGGTTTAGCAAAGAGTAAAATATAATGCAAGTAAGAAGACAAAGACAGACTTTTGGAACATCTTTAATGATCAGTTACAATTGTTTCTGTATGCAAGTTCATGCAAAAGTTTTATGTGAAAATTTGGCATTTGGAAGGGCATCCAGGTGTAGAAACCATGCAAAATCAGATTGGAACCTGGTGCAGTTTTCAGTCAAACTGTCCAACCTATGCTGGCATGGAAAACGGATGTTAAATAATGATGATGATTTATGGTTTTAAACATTAGAATGACACTTCCTCGGACCAGCATCAAAAGCTTGCTCTTACATCATGACATATTCTCTTTACTCTTTTACTTGTTTCAGTCATTTGACTGCGGCCATGCTGGAGCACCGCCTTTAATCGAGCAACTCGACCCCGGGACTTATTCTTTTGTAAGCCCAGTACTTATTCTATCGGTCTCTTTTGCCGAACCGCTAAGTAACGGGGACATAAGCACACCAGCATCGGTTGTCAAGCAATGCTAGGGGGACAAACACAGACACACAAACACGCACATACACACATATATATATACGACGGGCTTCTTTCAGTTTCCGTCTACCAAATCCACTCACAAGGCTTTGGTTGGCCCTAGGCTATAGTAGAAGACACTTGCCCAAGGTGCCACGCAGTGGGACTGAACCTGGAACCATGTGGTTGGTAAACAAGCTACTTACCATGCAGCCACTCCTGCGCCTATATATATATATATATATATTTTAGATGTTAAAAGCTATGGCCAGTCATAGTGACCATTGGCTTTGCACTTATAAAGCACTTAGAGATATAAGTGACTCATCAGACTCAAATACTCTTTGAGTCTGATGAATCACATTTACTGCTAAGAGCTTTATAGGTCCAAAACCAACCAAAGGTCATTCTATGATGACCAGCCACAACTTTTGAATTCCTAAAAGGTATATTACTACTCTGTTTTAGTTCTTTTTGAGATATATGAACTACCGATGATATATATATATATATTATATATATATATATATATATATATATATATATATATACATATTAGAGGGAAACCACTATGTGGGTACACTTATGCTAGAAATAGATCCGTTATGGTCTTACCACTAAGAAATGTTCTTAAGAAAAATTGAGAACATTTCTTAGTGGTAAGACCATAACAGATCTATTTCTAGCATAAGGGTGTCCACATAGTGGTTTCCCTCTAATATGTATACAATACAATTTTACTGAACCTTCAGTTTTTTTTTTATATGCTAGACCATTGGTGTGAAATCGATGTTAATTAAATTAAAATCTAATTTCTCACCCTCATTTTAAATTTAAATTTAAATGTATATATTTTCTATTTTCGATATATTTGGGGTACTTGGGTCTGCTCAGGACTTAGTGCTTGCTTTTTCCATGAGTATGAGTAAGTATTTCATTTATATCTCACGTATTTATCGCTGAAGAGGGGAAAATTCTTATGAATTAACCCCGAAATTGGGACCAATACGGTAATAACGGATTTTTTAGAAATTTCTATTGGTTTGTTTCGAGACGCATAAATTATAATGGTTATTGACAATTTTGTCTTTTTTCAGCATATTTGGCATTAGAATTTTTCTTTTGCCCTTATTTTGTAAATTATTTATAAATTTAACCTTTAAAGGTATTTTTTGATATGCTGGCCATTGATAAAATTTTTTTCTCGAAAAAAATTTTATCCTACATTAGTTATATATATATATATATATATATATATACATACATACACACACACATATATATATATATATGTATGTATATAAGACTTAGATGGATTGTTTTTGACATGAGTCACCTATATAGCACTACAGTTAAATAAAATATATATATATTCTGTGCTATTAGGTGCTGAGTTAAATATATTCCTACTATTTGTACTGCCTTGCCTCTCTTTCTCTCTCTGTATTAACAACACACATATTTGTACATATTTTAGAAATAGCTAGTCTTTTAATTATTTTTTTTTCCATATTCTCCTGCCCACTTACATCCAACGTGTCATGTATGAGAATGTATTTTTCATAGTTTGAAGATCTGACATATTTCAGCAAGCAAGGAAGCCACTTGTGCATATAATTACCGACGGCTATACACACTTGTATGTATTTGTACACCTATATTTATTACCTGAAATACCTGTGACTTAACTAAAGGTATAATGAATCAACAGCTGCAAACCTTTGAAGTTGTGCACTGAAGCTGAAATATACCAGCGACTTTTCTCAATAACAGACTGAAAACACCTGGAGTGTCACATCAAAGACTTACCTTTTATCTTTTACTTGTTTCAGTCATTAGACTGCAGCTGTACTGGGGCACTACGTTGAAGAATTGAACCCAGTACTTATTCTTAAGCCAAGTACCCCAGTACTTAATTTTAAGCCAAGTACCTATCCTATCAGTCTCTTTTGCTGAACCACCAAGTTACAGGGAAGTAAACACTTGAAAACTGGTTGTCAAGTTATTTGCAAGATTTGTAGTTTTTTAATTTAAGATTATATTCTTTTATTCTTTAACTTATTTCAGTCTTTTGACTGCGCCCATGCTGGAGCACTGCCTTAACCCTTTAGCATTTAAACTGGCCATATCCGGCCAAAAGTATTCTGCCTGTTTTATGTTCTAACTGACCAGATCTGGTCTCTCACACCAACCCTACAATATCGTTTTAAAAATTAACAGCTACCTCATCAAAATCTCATAGCTACAAGAGAATGCATGATTAGCTTAAAACAATGTGGATAAAAAAGGATTAATTTTGGCAGAATAATGTGAACACTAAAGGGTTAAAGGTTATTTTGTTGTTGAGGAAATCAATCCCAGGGCTTATTATTTGTAGGCCGATAGTTTTCAGTCAGTTTAATTCTTTGGCAAAAGTGTTGCTAGGCAGTACTCTCTGCATCTATTAATTTTGCCTTTAGGTTCCAATTGCTCATAAGCTACCCTTTTTATTTTGTCCTACATCTCTTTCTCACATTTCCTCCTTCATTCACTATGCCTAGCTCTCACTGCCCAATCCTGTTCTCCACACCCCTGTCCCTCTGAATCATTGGTATCTGGTAGCCCCTCCAACCCTATATATACCCAGGTCTTTCGCCACTTATTCGCACTCTTTAATCACACTCCCTTCGCATTATCCTGTCACCTATATTATGGCATTTGAACCTCAAGAGTATGCCCTAACACTTGCCCCTATCTATATCTCTCTCTTCCTTTACTCAACCATCTCATTTATACGCTGATCCCTGTTCCTTGTGAGTATGCCCAGCATTTTGCCACCATCTCTATCCTGCAGTCTCCCACACTCTCTCTCTCTTCTCCTGCACTTCCTTCAGTTGTGAAACTGTATTTTCTTTGCAGTAGCACACCTGTTGGCTCTCTCATGTCATGTGGCGATTAGCAGACAGGAAGCAATGCACAGATCATGGCCTCCATGCATCAAACCATTTCCATTTATCATTCAGCTTGTATATATACGTGTGGCCAACATTAAAGGCATTTAAAGTTACAGCCTTGTTTTATGTATTTTTTATACCGTATTCTTGTCAAACAATACTACAGCCTCCCAAACTTTTGAATCTCTCAAATCTGACCTTGCTCATCCTATTGCTGACGTGAGATTAATACTCACTGCGGGCACGTCATCATCTGCTATTGTCGCAGAAAATATTTAGATTTATGCACAACTAGCAGTATCGCCCGGCGTTGCTCAGGTTTGTAAGGGAAATAACTATATAAGCATTTTTAGAGAGTTATAGCCAAAAAATAGCAAAAAAATGCATTCAAAATGGAAAAAAGATGGTAAATTTTTTTTTAAATCGTTGACTCATCGTAGACATTTTTAGAGAGTTACTTCCCTTATATAATAGCGAAAAAATGCATTAAAATGGAAAAAAATGATGGTAAATTTTTTTTTAAATCGTAGACTCATCGTAGACATGCGCTAATACCCAGAAGGGCTCGATATGAATCACAACTATAAGATACCCGGTTTTGGTTAAACTGCACCGCAAAATGTGGGAGTAGTTAGGAAGCTAAATCGTAGGAGACAGACACACAACTTCACTTTTATATATAAAGATGTTTTGCAGAGTCATAGAAATTGTATATGTTTAAAATAATGAAATCTGAAAAAAAATATTCTGAGTAAAAAATTGTCTGTTTGGTAAGAAGCTTGTTTTCCAACCACATGGTCCAGGATTCAGTGACACCTTGGGCAATCGGCTGACCAAAGCATTAAGCCAATAGAATAAGTACCAGACTGGGGTCGATACATTCAACTAAAAATTCTTCAAGGTGGTGCCTCGTTCATTACTGTAGTCTAATGACTGAAACAAGTGAACGATTGTATACAAATTGCAATGACAGATTGCTAAATCCACAAATTTTTTTTTATTGTCTCTGCATATTTCCTTGTGCTCCTTTCTGCTGAAGAGCGTAGGCTCGAAATATAAAACTTTCTCACTTTCTCCAGAGCGTCAAACTAATACACCTGCTTGTTGTTTATACACTTGTCTTTGTCTTTTGTTTTTCTGTAAATTCCACCAGGATAGATCGCTAGCCACTATACATTTTTTTATTTTCTCTCCCTGTTTATTTCTGTGTTCCTTTCTGTTGAAGAGCGTAGGTTCGAAACGTTAAAGACTTTCTCACTTCCCAAGCGTTAAACTAATACATTTGTTTGTTGTTTAAACACCCGCCTTCATCTTTAGTTTTTTTGTAAATTCTCACTATATATATATATATACACACACGCATATATACACGTGGGAATTTTGACTAGCGACTGTTGGTGCTGCTACCTACGGTTGCTTTCGGAGTAAGAGACGGAGAGAAAAAGAATTTGCTAAGAAACAGAAGTGAAGAATTTTCGCTTAAGGGGAGAGAACCGCTCAGGGTTTATAATCCTTTTTTTATTTACGTTCTTTTACTTTATTATTATTATTATACGAGGTCATTTTTTTTTTTAATGAACGAGAGAACATGTGAAATATTCCCGTATAACTGATTTTATTTATCGAAATGAATTTTATATATTCTTTTATCTTAATCTTTTAGTTAGGGGAGAAGACAGCGTTCGCGCCCCTTTACAAGGCGTCCACTTCTAGAGGAAAGAAGGGAGGTATCCTTAAACCGGCCCAAATACTTACAACAGAGTGGATTTCGCAAAAAAGACACCCAAGTTAAAGAAGGTGACAGAGTACGTGTGGTACACAAGCCAGCCGCCTGGGATCTCAACCCAGAGAGTGCAAAGAATCGGAACACGTACCACAAGACGTCTAGTTTGACGTTCTTACATTTTCGCTCGTCAACCGCCCAGCATTAGTACCTATTTTGTTGACTCTGATCTGAGAGGAAAAAGGCGAAGTCACCTTGGAAAGATTTGAACCCAGAGCGCCGGTGTGTTAGAACAAAAAAAAAAAAAAAAAAAAAGCGGCGAGCTGGCAGAATCGTTAGCACGCCGGGCGAAATGCTTAGCGTTATTTCGTCTGCTGCTACGTTCTGAGTTCGAATTCCGCCGAGGTAGACTTTGCCTTTCATCCTTTTGGGGTCGATTAAATAAATACCAGTTACGCACTGGGGCCGATGTAATCGACTTAATCCGTTAGTCTGTCCTTGTTTGTCCCCTCTGTGTTTAGCCCCTTGTGGGTAGTAAAGAAATAGGTATTTCGTCTGCCGTTACGTTCTGAGTTCAAATTCCGTCGGGGTCGACTTTGCCTTTCATCCTTTCGGGGTCGATTAAATAAGTACCTATTTCTTTATTACCCACAAGGGGCTAAACACAGAGGGGACAAACAAGGACAGACATAGGTATTAAATCGTTTACATCGACCCCAGTGCGTAACTGGTACTTAATTTATCGACCCCGAAAGGATGAAAGGCAAAGTCGACCTCGGCGGAATTTGAACTCACAACGTAACGCAGACGAAATACCTATTTCTATTTCTTTATTACCCACAAGGGGCTAAACACAGAGGGGACAAACAAGGACAGACATAGGTATTAAGTCGATTACATCAACCCAGCGTGTAACTGGTACTTAATTTATCGACCCCGAAAGGATGAAAGGCAAAGTCGACCTCGGCGGAATTTGAACTCACAACGTAACGCAGACGAAATACCTATTTCTATTTCTTTATTACCCACAAGGGGCTAAACAAGGACAGACATAGGTATTAAGTCGATTACATCAACCCAGCGTGTAACTGGTACTTAATTTATCGACCCCGAAAGGATGAAAGGCAAAGTCGACCTCGGCGGAATTTGAACCCACAACGTAACGACAGACGAAATACGGCTACGCATTTCGCCCGACGTGCTAACGTTTCTGCCAGCTCGCCGCCTTTAAATAAGTACCAGTTACGCACTGAGTCGATGTAATCGACTTAATCCGTTTGTCTGTCCTCCCTGTGTTTAGCCCCTTGTGGGTAGTAAAGAAATAGGTGTGTTAGAACAAATGACACAAAGTATTCATTGTATGCTGTCTTTTCAACGACTTTTAATCTACGCGCGCGCACACACATGAATGTGTGTCTGTGTGTACTCACTCAGAAATCGAATGCAATAAACTTGTTCAGGCAATTTTGTAGGCTTTATGTAAATGTTTTGGGTTATAAAGGCTGTTACTTTGTGTAAAACTCGTCTGTATGAAAACAAATACCACACGATATTATCCAACGGTATCCTTTTTTTTTTTTTATCCTTTATCTTTAAAAACTTGTTTCAGCTGTTTGACTGGGGTCAGGCAGGGGCACCGCCTTCGAGGGTTTTAGACGAACGAATTGACTCGAGGACTTACAAAGACTGAAACAATATTGTGACTGTAATAAAGGAAATAGCAAGTTTGTGTAAACGGATCCAAAATTACACGAGATTAGGTGAGCAGTTGCTATTAAGAAACAGTTTAATACATACATACGTACATATATATATATATATATATATATATATATATATATATATGTACGAATAAAAACAAAGTGTATCTCAAGTTCTTGGCAATGTTACCAAACTCACTCATTCGAGAATTCTGAGATGGTTATCAAAGTTCCAGGTAAGATATAGTTTGAAATTAACTTTTCTAACTAGAAAAATATAAAGTATATAAGTACCGAGACATATTTTTCAGATGAAAACTTCTTTTAAATACAAACACGACACATATTTAAAAGACACAACGACGACACATACAGCCTCATCCATCTCTTTCTCTCTCTCTCCACACACGCAAAGTACACTAACATACACAAAACAACAGTCCATGCAACCTCACAAATGCATAGACACAGCCGTGCCAAACAGAAATAAACACGATGATGGACAATGGACACGAACAGGTGCCCCACATGCATCTGCGTTGTACGTATGTATGTGTGTTTGTGCGTGTATATATATATATATATAATATATATATATATAGCTGAGAGATTTAGAAATGTAATATTGCTAAATTTATATATATATATTAGCAGGAATGCGACACCGATAGTGTCTCTGTGATCGCTCGATCTGCTAGAAATAACCGCCAAATTTCTCGCATATCATAACGCTATCGTCTTATGAAACGAACGGTACATTGGACCGTGTATTTCGAAATATATTTAAGACAGAATGGTCATAGATTGTATTTTTTATCATAGATTATTTACTCGGTCAGAGCCGCCATGAAGTTAAAACAACGAACTTACAACGCGGCGCAGAGTGAGCAGCAGAAACAATTACCCGAAACAATTGGGCCGGAGATTTTGGAATAACTGTCCTTCGAAGTCCCATACTTCATAAGAAAAGAAATGAGTACAGATGTGAGTGTGTATGTGT
>NC_043015.1:31483273-31498273 GCF_006345805.1 Octopus sinensis
TACACTGGGTACGTCTTATGGAGTTTCTACCTACACCTTTTCAACAAATTGAGCAGGGCCACCTACCTGAAGGGGTGTGTGGTGTGTTTGCCTTCCTACTTACTAGAACCTTGGTCTTTGCTACATTGACTCTAAGGTCTTTTGATTCTAAACCAAGCTTCTACACCCGAAATTTCTTTTCTAGTTCCAGTAGTGATTCTGCTATGAGGGCCAGGTCATCAGCATAGAGGAGCTCCCAGGGGCAACCCCTCTTGAATTCCTCTGTTATTGCCTGGAGGACTATGATGAATAAAAGGGTACTGAGGGCTGAACCTTGGTGAACCCCTACTTCTACCCGGAATTCTTCACTATACTCATTGCCAATCCTAACCTTGCTGACAGCCTCTCTGTATAGGGCCTGTACAGCCCTTATTAACCATTCGTCAATCTCCAGTTTCCGCATTGCCTGCCAGATAAGGGATCGAGGGACCCTGTCAAAGGCTTTCTCCAAGTCCACGAAAGCTATGTAGGGGGGGTTTATCTTTAGCTAGGTATTTCTCCTGCAGTTGTCGAACCAGGAATATGGCATCAGTGGTGCTTCTACCCAGCACAAAACCGAACTGCATCTCATCTAAGCAAACTCTCTCCCTAATGAGATGGGCTATGACCCTCTCTGTGACCTTCATCACCTGATCCAACAGTTTAATACCCCTGTAGTTATTTCTATCTAGAGCATCACCTTTACCCTTGTAGCAGTTGACTATGGTGCTGCTACGCCAGTCATTGGGTATAACTCCATTATGAACTACCTGGTTTACAATGCGGGTGACTAGGCCATAGCCCACACCACCAGATGCTTTAAGCATCTCAAAGATACCACTTTTTTGAATATTTTGAGTATATATCAAATTTTTACCACAATAGAGGGAGGAAAAGAAAATTGCAAAGAAATAGATTAATATTTATAAACTTATTACTTATCTAAAATATTAACTTATTATATGGTTTCTATGGAGATTGTTCAAATTGATTTAACTGGTAGTTAATAAAGGGGGGGGGGACAACTGAGGTTAAAGAACATGTTAACTATATAGTGATTTAATTAAACTTGAACTAATTTTAAGTTGTGGAGATACCAGTATTACTTTATATAAGCTGAGCATGAATTAATAGGGGTACAAGGATTCGATTTATTTAAGGCTGCTATAAAAATAAACAATAATAACAACAATAAAATGATCAGTTAGGGTAGAATATCATGGAAAAGGAATAAAAACAGTCTAATCACTAAAAAAAACATAAAAAATAATAAAATATTCATACCTTATTAACTCTAATAGCAAGTATTTATAGAAAATGTATAATAATTTATGAGCTAAAAATTGTTAATTAACTTATTTAGTTTACTATAATCAGGGCTGAAACCTGGTATTAGTTGAAAAGATAATTCTTGTTAAAAGGACAAGCTAACCATATATTAATATTAAATTAAGAGGTTATTTATGCTAATCCATAAATGATATTACAGTTTTTTAGGGGTATTTAATTAGAAGGGCTATTTGTATAAAGCCAATATAAATACCAAAATTAAGAGGATGGAACATTTTAAGAAAGGGATAAAAAAAAATTAATTACTAAAACTATTTTAAACAATATGTAATTTTTTTTTGTATAAGGTGCAGGAGTGGCTGTGTGGTAAGTAGCTTGCAAACCAACCACATGGTTCCGGGTTCAGTCCCACTGCGTGGCATCTTGGGCAAGTGTCTTCTGCTATAGCCCCGGGCCGACCAAAGCCTTGTGAGTGGATTTGGTAGACGGAAACTGAAAGAAGCCTGTCGTATATATGTATAGATATATATATATGTATGTGTGTGTGCTTGTGTTTGTCCCCCTAGCATTGCTTGACAACCGATGCTGGTGTGTTTATGTCCCCGTCACTTAGCGGTTCGGCAAAAGAGACCGATAGAATAAGTACTGGGCTTACAAAGAATAAGTCCCGGGGTCGATTTGCTTGACTAAAGGCGGTGCTCCAGCATGGCCCCAGTCAAATGACTGAAACAAGTAAAAGAGTAAGATTAAAATTTAAGATTATCAGGAAGATATACCATTTAGGTGAGAGAACAAATATATTACAAATTAGTTAAATTATAAATTAGGCAGTTTAATTAAAAATTTTTTAAATATTTTAAATTGTGAAGATATCCATATTGTTTTTTATAAGCTAAGTATGTATTTATAAGGGTACAAAAATTTAAGGTAGAGTAGAAACACCCTAGAAAAGGATATGAAATAGCTTAATCCCTAAAATCATGATGAAGTACATATACAACTTAGAAACTTCAATAGAGAAGATTTATAGAAAATATGTAAAAATTCAAGAAATTAAAAATTGTTAATTTACTTAATTAGCTTGTGTCTTCAATCACTGATACCTAGTATTAACTAAAAGAAAAATTAGTAGGGCATGCAACCTATGCACTGATTTTGAACTAAAAGGTATATTATAAGTTTTAAAACTCAAGATCAATAAAGTGCTACTTTCTAAAATATTTGAAGGTACGGGTGGTGCTAGAAATAGAAGTAAGAGAGAGAGAAAAGGAGAAAAAGTGAAGGCAAGAAATAAGAGTCGCACGGGTATATAAAACTTACTGTCGGGGTGCTTGCGTTCCATAAATAAATAAATGTAAAATCTGTAAACAAACAAACGACAGGTAAAAAACGTATAACGTATACAGGTAAAAAAAAAAAGATCACAAAATTTCCAAACTTTTCATCTCCAAAAGCGTGATGAAAAAAAAAAAACCAAAACTTGAGTGGCTGTGTGGTAAGTAGCTTGCTTACCAACCACATGGTTCTGGGTTCAGTCCCTTTGCATGGCACCTTGGGCAGGTGTCTTCTACTATAGCCTCGGGCCGACCAAAGCCTTGTGAGTGGATTTGGTAGACGGAAACTGAAAGAAGCCCGTCGTATATATGTATATATATATATATGTATGTGTGTGTATATGATTGCGTTTGTATATGTTTGTGTGTCTGTGTTTGTCCCCCAACACCGCTTGACAACCGATGGTGGTGTGTTTACGTCCCCGTCACTTAGCGGTTCGGCAAAAGAGCCCGATAGAATAAGTAAAGGCGGTGCTCCAGCATGGCCGCAATCAAATGACTGAAACAAGTTTTTAAAAAAATAAAAAAAAAATTCTCGTCAAAACGAAGAAAATCCAACTTATATGGGTATCCTAATCCGAAACTCCGCCGACCGACGGTCAAGGTGTGGCTGGCCATAACCACCCCGTCATTTTTATTTCATCATTTCTTGATATTGTTTCGTCTGCTGTTTCTGGAAAAAAATCTTCTATGTATCCGCAAGCGAACGTTAAACATCCGGAGCTTTGGTGCTTTTCGAAACGCAGAAAGTTTTCTAAGAAAATTTGAAATTAAAAAAAAGGGAAATTCTAGATTCGTAATTCGTATTTTTCCATGTGAATTAAAAACAAATTTTGAAAAAAAAAGGTGAAAAAAAAAAAAAAAAAAGGGATGGCGAGGGGGAAACTAAAATTTAGAAAACGGGTGTTTTTTTCCCCGGCAAAATCGTAATCTTCGATATCGAAAATAGGGATCCAAAGAAATTTTTGAAAAAAAAAAAATGTGACGGGGAGGGGGAAACTAAAATTTAGAAAAACGTGATTTTTTTTTTTTTCCGGCAAAATCGTTATTTTCGATATCGAAAATAGGAATCCAAAGAAATTTTTGAAAAAAAAAAAAAATTGGGGGTGGGGGTGCTTACACCCGGCATCTACCCGTATATATCATATACATGGTAGTTCTTAACTAAATAAAAACATTACCCAATCTGAAAGGTACACGAGGAACATTTTCATTATAAAATACTCGTTTTTATGTAGTTGTAAAGAAACAAAGCCGGCGTGAAGGTATGCGTATATAGATTTTTTACGGTGAGTGTATATATTACTCTGATAGGCAAGGTAGCTCAGAACGGCGATAGTCGAAACTGACCGGTCAGTCTAAGGAATTCTCGGTTCGTGTGATTGCAGCCCCTATCAGGAGTATATATATGTTATGTACTTTGTAACAGCATTGGAGCATTTTAGTTCTTATTTCTAGCAATGCAACCGTTAATCACACCCTAAGTCAAGCGGTGGTGGAGGACAAACCCACACACACACGTGGAGACACCCCACTCCCACACATACTCACGTGGAGACAAAGAAAAAAATTTTATTCAAAGTTTCTTGGAAAAAAGAGAATTGTTAGTATATAACAGGCGCACGAGCTTGATTTCGAATAGCTTTTCCGTTGACTCGAGGGTATGTAAACCACTTTATTTATTACGAAGTGAAACAGAGGAGTGGAAGAATGAATGAATGAATGAATGAATGAATGAATGGAAAAATATATATTTCGTCATAATGAACCGTTAATCCCGACGCATTTTCTCTCTCTCTCCGTTTTTCTTGTTCTTTCTCTTCTCTTTTTCCTCCCCCCTCTCAATCCTTTCTGTTGAAGAGCGTAGGCTCGAAACATCAAAGACCTTTCAATTCTTTCCGAACGTCAAACTAAAACACCTGCTTGTTATTCCTTCACCTGTCCTCTTTTGTTTTCTGTAAATTTGAACTAGGTCCACTTCTTGGTTCCTTTTTTTTATATTATATATATATATATATATATATATATATATATATCACGTGACCGATCAGACCATCAGATGTTGCTACACATCGCTGGTCACAATGCGTTCGAACGACGCCACCCCGCTGGCTAAGCGAGCAGGCCGATATATATATTATATATATATAATATATATATATATTATAGTTAGTGTGTGTGCGTATACACACACACACACACTCATTAGGTTAGTTAAAATGTTTGTTGTGGCATATAGCTATTAGGCATAACTACAGATGAGTACCCCACCGAATGTGTGGTCTCATAACTTCCAGAAAAATGGATACTTTTTAGCGAAATTTTATACAAATACCTTTCAATCGACATGGATTACGACCATAAAGACATTTTTGGGAAAGCTTTTTCCAAGGGGTGGGGACAGAGCTTTGGGTCAGGGAGCCTATATAAGTTAGAATTTCTACATTTTGATGAATTTTTTCTTATTTCTTTTTTTTTTTACCACATCTTTTTCTAAAAAAATTAAAATGTTGGGAAATGTTATGATTTTTTTTCTCCATCCCCACCACCAATTTTGACCATTTTCTTTTTTGTACTTAAAGACCTCGGGAGAAGCCTTTTTTTTTTTTTGGTGGTAAAAAAATTTTGTAAATATTTTCAGACGAAAAAGCGATTAAAGGGAGATTTGGCTGTTGTTTCTAGCACATGCCAAGACCACCCTCCTTGTTTCTCACTCTGACATGTACTCTTTTACTCTTTTTACTTATTTCAGTCATTTGACTGCGGCCATGCTGGAGCACATGTATTGTTGTTTTTCAATATTTTTCTCTCCATAAGCACATTTTATGGAATGTTGATGTGGGAGTAACACATGCATGGTCCATTGCTAGAATATAAGCACCAAAAAATAATGGTAATTAAAATTCTTACCTGCACCCCAAACAAGCGAAGCTGTGTGTGTCTTTGTACATGTAAGAAAAAAACATTGGCGATCTTTCGTCTCTAGTAGACCTTTCCGTCGATTTCCGTTAAAAAATTTTTTTTTTACATATGGGCTTGCGGGAACTTTTGAAGTAATATACATACATACATATACACATACATCGAGTAAAAAATATCAGTTATCTCTCTCTTTCACACATTACTCTCTCTGTCTCTTCACACACACTAACAGAAGCACTTCACTTACACAACATACTGTCTGTCTCCCACACCCCATCAAACACACACACACACATGTACATCAATGCTTGCCATGCACGGTAACTTCAAAAGAACTTCCCTCGTCATACAATCGCTTTCTCTTAGTCTCTTTCGCTCTCATTACTTCAAAAGTTTCCGCAAGCCCATATGTAAAAAAAAAAAAAAAAAAAATTACGTAAATCGACGGAAAGGTCTACTAGAGACGAAAGATTGCCAAAACATTTTCTAACAGAAAAGTCATCATCATCATTATCATCATCACCATCATCATCGTTTAACGTCCGTTTTCCAATCTAGCATGGGTTGGACAGTTATATATAATATATATATATATATATATATATGTGCACATAGGCGCAGGAGTGGCTGTGTGGTAAGTAGCTTGCTTACCAACCACATGGTTCCGGGTTCAGTCCCACTGCGTGGCACCTTGGGCAAGTGTCTTCTACTATAGCCTCGGGCCAACCAAAGCCTTGTGAGTGGATTTGGTAGATGGAAACTGAAAGAAGCCCGGCGTATATATGTATATATGTATGTGTGTGTATATGTTTGTGTGTGTATATGTTTGTGTGTCTGTGTTTGTCTCCCCAACATCGCTTGGCGTGATTGCGTCCCCATAACCTAGCGGCTCGGCAAAAGAGAACGATAGAATAAGAACTAGGCTTACAAAGAATAAGTCCTGGGGTCGATTTGCTCGACTAAAGGTGGTGCTCCAGCATGGCCACAGTCAAATAACTGAAACAAGTAAAAGAGTAAAAGAGAGAGTAAAGAGTATATAATATCTATCTACATACATACATACATACACACAACACACACACACACACACACACACACACACACATATTTACAATGGACTTTCAGTTTCTGTCTACCAAATCCACTCACAAGGCTTTGGTCTGTGCATGCTAGGCACTGGTAGAAAATCTCTAATTCTTCTACCTGTATTTTATATATATTATATATATATATATATATATATATATATATATATATATATATTATGTTATATATACACACATACATACATTGCCTATATTTATACACACACACACACACACCACACATATTACAATGGACTTTCAGTTTCTGTCTACCAAATCCACTCACAAGGCTTTGGTCTGTGCATGCTAGGCACTGGTAGAAAATTTCTCTAATTCTTCTACCCTGTATTTTATATATATATATATTATATATATATATATATGTATATATATACACACATACATACATTGCCTATATATATATATAAATATATATACACACATACACATATAATATCTATGTACGTATGTATCTATCTATCAATCTTAGCACCGCCTTGACTGGCTTCCATGCTGGTGGCACATAAAAAGCACCCACTACACTCTCAGAGTGGTTGGCGTTAGGAAGGGCATCCAGCTGTAGGAAACACTGCCAGATCAGACTGGAGCCTGGTGCAGCCTCCTGGCTTCCCAGACCCTGGTCACACCGTCCAAACCACACTATCATGGAAAATGGATGTTAAACGATGATGATGATGATATATATATATATATATATATATATATATACACATATATCTATCTATCTATCCTTCTATCTATCTATCTATCAATCTTTCTATTTATACATATTTATACATGCATGTAATATAAAGCACTTAGATTTATGGTGTTTATTCAGACCCTAATGTTTGGGCAATCTTTTTTTAATTACTCCACTACTCTATGACTTGGAGTGTGCTTCACTTTTGAATTTTTGATTTACTGATGATATATATATATATATAGGGAGAGTTTACGAAAAAAACAAAAGACGAAGACAGGTGGTGTACAAAACAAACAGATGTATTAGTATAATGCTCAGGAATAGAAAAAGTCTTTTACGTTTCGAGCCTACGCTCTTCTACAGAAAGGGACACAGAAAAAACAAGGAGAGAAAAAAGAAATGCATGTAGTGGCTAACGATCTATCATGTGTATGTGTGTGTGTTCATGTTTATAGGTGTGAATGAAAATATTTTTGTGTGTTTGCACACATATCAGCACACAGTTTTCCTCTTTGTTAACAGACTATATAATGAAATGATGTTCCATATTCTACTTAATTTTCTGTTTACAGAAGTGGAGAGAGAGGGTGAGTAAGTGTGTGTGGGGCAGCAAGCTTTAGCTACCGTATTTGTAAAAATTCTTTAATCTTCTTGTTTCCACTTCCTATGGATCCACCAGCCTGGATAATTTAATTATCTCTGTTTCTCCATTATCGAGGTACTGTTTTTTCATGTGAGTAATCCAACCATGACTACCAGCACTGGAGTAATTCAATGACATCTGATACATGCAGACTAGATTTGGTACATAATTCATACCACCACACACACACACACACACACACACATATATATATATTTGTACACACATACATACATGATGACATGCAGTTGGGTAGGTGCAAGATTATGGGGGATAGGCAAGTGTAGTGCATAGACAAAGAAAGTGGAAGATGTACGTTGGTGGAGAGAGAGAGAAAATTTGATGACTCAGGAGGGTGATCAAGTAAAATGAGGCTTGAGAGGACAGTTTTAAGAATGAAGGATGGATCTCAAGTCCAATGGTTCAAGGTAGCGAAGAGGTTAAGTGATATGAAGGTAAAACTAGGGAAGTATGCTTCGGTAGTTCGCAGCCAGGGGAGGACAGTTTAGTAAAAGTTCAGAGACCTTCTCTCACTGCTGCCAACAAAGGTATTTTCCTCTAGAGTGAAAAGCAGATTGTATGATGCTTGTGTTAGAACTGCAATCCTACATGTGATTGAGCCATGGACCTTGAATGCAGAGGATTTGAGAAGACTAGAAAGAAGTGAAGCTAGCATACTCCACTGGATGTACAATGTAAGCATGTTTGAACAACAATGTAGAAATGTGTTGAGAGTAAAACTGTGCATAAAAGTGGTCAGATGTAGTGTGCAGGAAAGAAGGCTGTGCTGGCATGAACCTGTGATGCATAATGATGAGGATCACTGTATAAAGAAGTTGAGCTCATTTAATGTGGATGGAGCTTGTGGAAGAGGAAGACCCAGAAAGACATGGACAAAATGGGGAAGATTGATCTCAGAACTTTGAACCTCATTAAGGAAATGACAAAGAACCAGGATGACCAGCAAAAAGCATAAATTTCATCATGGCAAGTGACCAACAGGTGCACAGCATTGACAAGCTTTAAGTAGGGTGAGATGCATCTGTCATTTCTGAGAATCACTGCTGTGATGTCACTCCATTATCTATTGTGTTTTTTAGCACATGTCTGTGAAGAGATTTTCTCTCAGTCAAAAACCACCACATCATGCTTTTCAACAATGTATATATATTTATCATGATAAGCAGATGTTGATATATATATATATATATATATATATATATATACGGTGGTATGTAAAAAGCACCATTCGAGCATGATCATTACCAGTGTCACCTTACTGGCACTTGTGCCGGTGGCAAGTGAAAAAATATTCGAGCGAGGTCGTTGCCAGTGCCGCTGGACTGCCTCCTATGCAGGTGGCACATAAAAAGCACCATTTGAGCGTGGCTGTTGCCAGTACCGCCTGACTGGCTCTCGTGCCAGTGACATGTAAAAGCACCCACTACACTCTCGGAGTGGTTGGCGTTAGGAAGGGCATCCAGCTGTAGAAACTCTGCCGGATCAAGATTGGATCCTGGTGCAGTCATCTGGTTCGCCAGTCCTCAGTCAAATCGTCCAACCCATGCTAGCATGGAAAGCGGACGTTAAATGACGATGATGATATATATATATACATATACATACATACACACGCACGCACACACACACACACACACATACATATACACTGGGTAATGTGTACCTATGTATGTGTAAAAACACAGACACACACGCATATATATTCCGTTCATATTTGCTCATATCCAGTAACCCCCTGGCCAAGGTTTTATTTACTAAATTCTTTTACATTTGTTCACATGAAGAACCTTTTAACTTGAGGTAATAATGGAGGATATGACAGGATGTGTGATGTGGGGCAATGGCCTAGGGCAGAAAGGAAGAAACCTGTGGCAATTATGAGTCAAATGAGGGAGGTTTACAGTTGATTTAATACCAGGAAATTGAAACTTCTCAAATTTGAATGTCATGACTGAGAAGGGTTCAGGTTAAACTTGAATATGAAATATTATAACTAAAACTCATTTTTTTTATGTATATAAATATTTTGGGGGAATTTTCTTTTTTTTAATTTTTTATTTCTGACCTGAAATTTTTGCATTATGGGAGGGTTGAATAAAAAAATTTTCTGAACTACTTCTCTTTAAATTTTAGTTTTGCTTTTGGTGGGTGAGCGGCTGGGTGGGGGTGGGGATTGAGGGTATTTTGCTTCTGTTTCTGTTAGTTCCGGTGAAGGAATACAATACTGGAATTATACCTTTTTCTAACAATTTTTTGTATATGTCATACTTATTACCATTATTGTCCTTCCACAGAAATCTTCATAATTTGAATGTTGTTGTCGTTTAACCCTCGGTCATTCCCCATGAAGCAGATCTATCATGAATCATCATCATCATCATCATAATCGTTTAATGTCCGCTTCCCATGCTAGCATGGGTTGGATGATTTGACTGAGGTCTGGCGAACCAGATGGCTGTACCAGACTCCAATCTGATCTGGCAGATTTTCTACAGCTGGATGCCCTTCCTAACGCCAACCACTCCGAGTGTGTAGTGGGTGCTTTTATGTGCCAACAGCACGAGGGCCAGTTAGGCGGAACTGGCAACGGCCATGCTCAAATGGTGCTTTTTACATGCCAGTCTAGCGGCACTGGTGACGACCTCGCTCGAATGTTTTTTACTTGTGCCACCAGCACAAGTGCTAGTAAGGTGACGCAGGTAACGATCACACTCGAATGGTGTTTTTACGTGCCATTGGCACGGAGGCCAGCTTGTTGCAAGAAATCACCTTGCTACCTTAATGATAATAATATTAATAATTATTATTATTATGATAATAATAGTCCTTTCTACTAAAGGTAGAAGGCCTGAAATTTTGTTGGGAAGGGACTAGTCAATTACATCAACCCCAGTGTTTCACTGGTAATTAATTTATCGACCCTGAAAGGATGAGAGGCAAAGTTGACCTCAGTGGAATTTGAACTTAGAACACAAAGGTGGACAAAATGCTGCTAAACGTTTTGCCCAGTATGCTAATGATTCTGCCTAATAATAATAATAATAATTAATAATAATAATAATAATAATAATAACAATAAATAACAACAACAACAACAAATAATAATAATAATAATAATAATGATGATGATGATGGTTTCAAATTTTGGCACAAGGGCAGCAATTTCGGGGAGAGGCTAAGTCAATTATTTTGATTCCTAGTACTCAACTGGTATTTATTTTATTGACTCCAGAAGGATGAAAGACCAATTGGATCTTTGTCAGAAATCAAAAGCGGCGAGCTGGCAGAAACGTTAGCACGCCGGGCAAAATGCTTAGCAGTATTTCGTCTGCCACTACATTCTGAGTTCAAATTCCGCCAAGGTCAACTTTACTTTTCATCCTTTCAGGGTCCGATTAAATAAGTACTAGTTATGCACTGGGGTCGATATAATCGACTTAATCCGTTTGTCTGTCCTTGTTTGTCCCCTCTGTGTGTATAGCCCCTTGTGGGCAGTAAAGAAATAAGAAATCAAAACCGTTCTGTTGCACTGGAACCAGAAGCAAATAAACAGCAGTACATTTCCCCTACACATTCATATATCTAGCTTCACTAACTCTGCTATTACTACAATAGTAACCAGCACCAGCACTACCATCATAACAGGCGCCAGCACTATCATTACGACAACCACCACCACCACCACCACTGCAACCACCACCACCGCTACCACCACCACCACCACCACTATCACCACCACTACCACCACCACCACCACTACCACCACCACTGCAACCACCACCACCACCACTGCTACCACCACCACCACCACCACCACCACCATTACCACCATCACCACCACCACCATCACCACTACCATTACCACCACCACCACCACCACCACCATTACCACCATCACCGCTACCACCACCACCACCGCTACCACCACCACCACCGCTACCACCACCACCACCACCACCACCACCATTACCACCACCACCACCGCTACCACCGCCACCACTATCACCACCAACTGCATCATCAACAACGCAAATGGAAAATTCATTTTCTTTATACAACATCGTTTTCAGATGGAGATTTGATGATGCTTCTAACACCTTATGGCATTTGAAAACTGGCCTGCTTAATTACATCGGGGTTGACAGCTGTTAAATTCATTTAAGAGAAAAATCCAAGCCGTAATAAAATTGTAAAAAACAAACAATTTTTGTTGTTCACTTTCAGAATTCCACTAGCATTTAGCTAAAATGAAGAGTTACCAACTACTCCAGCTGCTTTTGGTGCTCCATTGCTATACACATGGATTTATCTTCACTAAGATGCCAATAAGTAAGTAAAAAGTATTTCACTAGTTCTTTTTCTTTTATTATTATTATTACTAATATTAGTATTATTAATATTATTATTTTTTTTATTGCAATTAGAAAGCGTTCATCTATGAATGGCTTTATTAAAGAAATAGGGTGGATAGAGAATAGTTGTGAGATTTGATAAATATCTTATGTATGAATTGGAATAGAGTAATATGTACTTACATTTCTCTCTCTCTCTCTTTCTTTCTCCCTCTCTCTCTATCTATTTCTTTATCATTTTATCTGTCTATCCATCCATCTGTCAGTTTGTCTCTCTATCCTACTATCACTTTTTCTCTCCATCCATCCATCCACTGTTTCATCTATTCAACTATCTGTTTGTTTTTATCTATCTATCTATCCATCTGTCTATATTTTAACCTATCTGTCCATCTACATTTACACATACACACACATAAATAAATAGACATATATATGTATATATATATATATATATATATATATATATAGATATACAAGTATTAGCAATTCAAATTCCTCAGAAAGTTAACTTAAAATTAAAATTACAAAGTGAGATAGGGGCTGTGAGTGTAACCCTCTATGGGATAACATATATCCAATATACTGCCAGTAAAGCACCCAGTAATGCTAATACATAAATGCTAAGAATTGCAATGCAATTAATTCATTTATTGTATTATATGGGCGAAGGTAAAATGTTTTACCTCAAATTCATAATACATGAATTGGTATTATCTAGTGGTTGATGATTGATTAAAATGTATTCCTTCATTTTCTTATTTTGTATATATATATATATATATATATATATTATATATATATATATATATAAATGTATATAAATACATATATCTTTTATCTTTTACTTGTTTCAATCATTGGACTGTCAGCATGATGGGGAACCACCTTGAAAAATGTTAATCAAATAAATTAACCCCCATAACTTATTTTTATTTTATAATAATATAAATAACAGAAACTCATATCAAGGGGATATATTATGTATATATATATATATATATATATATATATATATATATATATATATATACATACATATATAAAATATAAATATATAACACACACACACACATATATATTTATATATAAACATATATATATAAAAATATATATATTAGTATATAAAGATACAGAAATACACACAATATATGTATATATAAATATAAACAGAAAATACACACATAATATATGTAATAGAAATTATAATAAAAACACACATATATATGTATATATAAATATACAGAAATACACACATATATATATGTATATATAAATATATACAAAAACACCACATATATATGTATATATAATATATATAAAAACACACACATATATAAACACATATATATATTTATACATAAACACCACACATATATAAACACATATATATATACATAAACACACATATATAAACACATATATATATTTATACATAAACACACATATATATATAAACATATATTATTATATCTATAAACATATATTTATATTATTATATAAACATATATTTATATATATTATAAACCATATTTATATATAATATATAAACATATATTTATATATATATATTAAACATATATTATATATATAAAACATATTTATATATTATAATAACATATATTAATATATAAACATATAGTTATATATATATATATATATATTTATATATATATATATATATATATATATATTATATATATAAATAGATATATATCTACATAATTTATATATATATATAAACATATATATATATATATATACATATATTTATATATATATTTAAACCTATATTTATATATATATAAACATATATTTATATATATATATAAACATATATTATTATATATATATATATAAATATATATATATATATATATAAACATATATTTATATATATATCGCCATGTTGATTCGTTAGCTACTGCACGCATTTTTTTTCTCTCCTTCTTTCTGTGTTTTTCTCTCTCTGTGTATCTTCTGTTGAGAGCGTAGGCTCGAAACGTTAAAGACTTGTTTTATTTATATTTCCTGAGCGCCATACTAATACAATTGTTCGTTTGTTTTCCACCTGCCTTCATCTTTTGTTTATTTTCATAAAGCTTCCCGTTATATATATAAACATATATATATATAATATATATATATATATATATAAAACATATTATATATATATATATATATATATAGATATATAAACAATATTTATATATATATATATATATATATATATATATAAACATATATTTATATATATATATATATATAAACATATATTTATATATATATATATATAAACATATATTTATATATATATATATATATATCTGTGTGCATGCCCAACAGAGTTTAAGTACCTTGAGAGAAAAGTTGGACCTAAATTAGCATCAGATGTGGTATGCAAGAGAGTTGACTGTTCTGGTATGGTCATGTGTGAAAAAGTGCCACACCCTAGCAGTTGAGGTAGACCAAGGAAGACCTGGGTTGAGGTGGTGAGGCACGACCTTCAAACATTGGACCATAACCTCGTGGCCTATGCTAGGGGTGTAACCAGCCCACTTATGCGTAACTTTCTTTCATTGGACACTAAACTCTGCTAGCAAAGACCTGTTGATGCAAGTGAAATCGG
>NC_043015.1:31503273-31513273 GCF_006345805.1 Octopus sinensis
GCTGTGTCGTCATTTTTCGGTGTATTTCAACCAGAAAAATGTTTACCTAAAGAGAATAACAAGCTACATAATGCAAAATTATTACTTTTCAAAAATTCCAATTCTAAATGGTCGAAACAAACCCGAGCAATGCCGGGCGATACTGCTAGTGTTCTATAAAGTTTCTCGAGCTTTTCACTTCTGTTCGAAGTTGCTACAAAATATTCGAATTCTTTAGAGATTTCAAATCCATCTGTTACCATCTTGGGCTCTTCATTCATTTTCTTCATTGCGCTTGTGTATTCACGAATGAGTCCATTACCTTCACAAGTAGATGGGACAACAGTAACACTTGTTTTTAGGTTTCCTCCTATTTCATTTTCTTTGTATAATTCTGTTGTGTTCCCAGCATCATGTTCAGGAAATAATCTCCTATATGTTTGTTCAGCATACTTCCTTAAATATTGTTTCGTTATAAAAAGAAAAGGTCCAGATATTGACTCACCTTTAAACTTCCTTGGGTTATGTAAATACCTCAAGAGAGTCAAGCTTTCGACATTTCTTCTCTTATTATATCTATGCAGAAGTCTTTCACGAAGATTTAAAGCCAAAGGGTTTTATTATTCAATAAAAATTCTAAAGAAAATTCCGCTTTCGGTAAACCCGTATCATCAGCGCAAAAAGCCTTCAAAATCATTTCTACTGGAAGCAGAATTTCATATAGTAAATCGAGAGATTTCCATTCTTCGTCAGCGAAGGGCATCTGTGGAAAGTTCTGCTCGTAGAGCATTTGGAATACAGCTTTTCAATTCCCAAAAATCTCTCAATCATATGGAATATGCCATTCCACCCAGTTCTGCAATCCAGTATAAGTTTATATTCTCTGTTATCAAAGTTCGCTCGTACAGAATCTTGCAAAATTTCATTTTTTGTAGGAGATTTACGGAAAAGTTTTGAAATTTTTCTTACCTTATTTAAAACTTTGTTAAATTCAGGTTTTGGCTGAGGAAAACAAGCATTTTCGTGAGCCAAATCTGTTTGACAAAGTATGTCTTGTTGGCTTATGTCAGCTTCATCATCACTGTCGTCTGTTATGGCGATCACTGTCGTCTGTTATAGCGATCTCTTCACTTTTTTTTATCAAAAAATCTGGAACTGGTTATTATTACATATGCTCAACGGGAAAGATTACCCGACTGAAAACTAACAGCATCCCCTTGACTTGCTATGAATAAACTGTGTTACCTGCAAATTCAAAGAGTCAGCCGGGGGTTACCGAAGGAGATGACAAGGTGCTGATCTAAGGTTCATGGGGAAAGAAGGTGAGAATTGATATGTTGCGATACGTTTCAACGAAACAGACAACTAAAGGCGACCGACAACAGTTCAGTTAATTCAGTTTCAACGATATTTCTTGAAAAGAAAAAATGGAGAAATGTTTTGCGAAAAAAAGAAAAGAAAAAGAAAGAAGACCGGCACATTAAAAAAAATAGTTATTTGTAACTAAACACTTTTAAACTTCGTATACTGGTAGAATGTGTTACATAAAACATCTTTTATTGAAAAGATCCGAAACAGCAAGCCTTAAAATCGGTTTTGGCAAATCGGTTTCGGTTTTACTGATCATAATATAAAACCGTTTTCGAGGCCTAGTGCTAATAATGCTGCCAGCACAAAGCTACTAATTTTGTGAAAATAGAACATTTCACTAAATTGCCTCTAGTGTTCAACTGGTATCATTTCATTAATCCCTCTCCCAAATGCAGAGGGGCAATTAGTACAATTGACTTTGTCAGAATTCGAACTTTCACTGTAAAGGAACATAACTAAATACTGCATATTTCGTTTTGGGATTTGGTTTGCAGGATTCTTTATATGAGTTCGTGTTTTGAAGCATATTCTGCTGTGTCTGGGGAGAGTAATTTTCTTTTTGTGACTTATAATTTAAATATAAATATGGGCTTAGGCCATATTAAATTTTAGGGAGGAGATATATATATATATATATATATATATATATATATATATACATACATATATTCATACGCATTTATTGCTACATACACACACATTAATCTATCACATATGCATACAGCTATATACACATGCATTAATACACACACACGCACACTCACACACACACATATATATATATGTATACAGATATTTGTGTGAGTGTGCATATTCTAAAAAAAAATAGAATATATGTGTGTGTGTGTATATATATACACATACACACACATATTTTATTTTATTTAAAAAAAATATATATATGTGTGTGTGTGTATATATATATATATATATATATATACTCAAAATATGACTCCGATAATTTGGTACGATCGTTTCGTACTACATAATTTTATTAAATGTTGTAAGTATTACAACAGATTTTAAGATGCCAAAGTGGCAACATTATAATGTTGCCACTTGATTTGAAAATTTTTGTATTAATGGAAAACCTCTATAATTGGCTGATGAGTACTCAGCCTCTTGAATCTGTTGTAATACTTACAACATTTAATAAAATGATGTAGTACGAAACGATTGTATCAAATTACCGGAGTCATTCTTGTTGCTCATTTTGATTATAATCACCCCACAAATTTTTAGGGATGACACCATACAAAATTCTGGTGCATCTAAATTAAGTACCATATTCATTTGAATCTAAATTTTTGCTGAACTTATATATATATATATATATATGTATATATATATATATATATATGTATATATATATATATATATATATATATATATATATATATATACATACACACACAGACACATATTCACGTGCACATGCATGCATACACACATGTGCATACACATTCAAACATATACCCACATACTTACACACACACACACACGCGCGCGTGCGCAAACTAAATTGCAGCTATATTCATACTCCCAGGGAAAAACCCAGATATGCCAGGGCCATTGTGTTGTTGAAGACTCTGGGGATTCTAAGCTTCACAAGATGATAAATGGTTGTCAGAGTGTCACCAGCTTCACTTCTGGTAATAAATGATTGTAAAGGCAACTCCTCTGTTTTGTCACCATTATCCTTGTCATAACCACCACCACCACAATTACCACCACCGCTGCCTCCACCGCCATTACCACCACCACCACAATTACCACCACCGCTGCCTCCACCGCCATTACCACCACCACCACCACCACCACCACCACCACTACAATTACCACCACCGCTACCTCCACCGCCATTACCACCACCACCACAATTACCACCACCGCTGCCTCCACCGCCATTACCACCACCACCACCACCACCACCACCACTACAATTACCACCACCGCTGCCTCCACCGCCATTACCACCACCACCACCATCGGTGCCACCACTGCCATTACCACCACCACCACCACAATTACCACCACTGCTACCTCCACCGCCATTACCACCACCACCGCTGCCTCCACCGCCATTACCACCACCACCACCACCACCACAATTAACACCACCGCTGCCTCCACCGCCATTACCACCACCACCACCACCACCACCACCACCGCTGTCACCTCCACCTCCATTACCACCACCACAAGCCAGACCTAGTGGTGGTGGACAAGGTGAACCCGCTTGTTCTATATAACTGATGTTGCATACTTCTTTGACCTATGAATAGTCTAGGAGAGAGGAGAAAAGTCCTCTTAAGTATGGAATAGCCCAGCTATGGAAAATGAAGGTGAAGATAGTATGAATTATAGTTGGGTCTTTGAGAACAGTATCAGAAAACATCAGAAGGAATATAAAAGAAATTGAAATAGAGTGCCCAGTAGAGCTGTGACAAAAGGTTTGCCTCCTTGGCATGGCTGGAACCATCAGCAAAGTTGTAGATAGTTGAAAAGAATAGGTAGAACATAGGCGCAGGAGTGGCTGTGTGGTAAGTAGCTTGCTAACCAACCACATGGTTCCGGGTTCAGTCCCACTGCGTGGCATCTTGGGCAAGTATCTTCTGCTATAGCCCTGGGCCGACTAATGCCTTGTGAGCGGATTTGGTAGACGGAAACTGAAAGAAGCCTGTCGTATATATGTATATGTATGTATGTGTTTGTGTGTCTGTGTTTGTACCCCTAGCATTGCTTGACAACCGATGCTGGTGTGTTTACGTCCCTGTCACTTAGCGGTTCGGCAAAAGAGACCGATAGAATAAGTACTGGGCTTACAAAGAATAAGTCCCAGGGTCGATTTGTTCGACTAAAGGCGGTGCTCCAGCATGGCTGCAGTCAAATGACTGAAACAAGTAAAAGAGTAAAAGAGAGTAGAGAGAGGTAAGCTTGTACCATAGGCTGCAGCTAGTAAGCCCATTATGGCTGTGATACTCCAGGCATTCCAATAAAACTTGTGTTAAAAAGAATAATAATAATAATAATTCTGGATTCAGAATTGCCCTGACTACCAAGAACAAGTGTATCACTTTCAGGTGTATTCTACAACCTACAGGCAAATATTGCAGACAGATCCCTTCACCCAGGCCATGCTAACTGTTGTCATCCATCTTTCAACAAATTTATTGAACAGAAGCATCTCCCCTTCCACCTTCACTTTCCTCTTCAAGTAGAACTTGAAAACGTCAATGAGGGCTTCATTGAAGAGGAAAGCACTCATCTGAAGTACTTCCATTTTCACCCTCCACACAAACCTCCTCCATCACAATGACTAGATGGAGAAAAACTGTGTTTGACCAAATAAAGATGGTGTGGTGTTCATTATGATGGATGTAGGCCAATAACTAATTATATGTTATATTCTTTTAATAGTTTCAGTCATTTGACTGTGGCCATGCTGGAGCATCGCCTTTTAGTCGAGCAAATCGACCCCAGGAATTATTCTTTGTAAGCCTAGTACTTATTCTATCGGTTCTTTTGCCAAACTGCTAAGTTACGGGGACGTAAACACACCAGCATCGGTTGTCAATCAATATTGGGAGGACAAACACAGACACACAAATATATACACACACACATACATACATACATACATCATACATACATACATACATACATACATACATACATACATACATATATGCATACATACATACATACATACATACATACATACATATATATAAATAAATATAGGGATGGTATTATTAAAATATCATCACAAGTGGTAAGCGAATTATCAGCCGTACAGGCAAATTAATAAAATATATACATACAACATTAGATATGTACATACATACACAAGGGTACTACATGAGTACCTATATCGCTAAAAAATAGAAGTCGAAAAATACTTCTGTACCACCGAATAGTCACAAATCTATTTCAGACAAGATAGGAATATATATATATATATTATATATATATATAATATATATATATACATACATATATACGATAGGCTTTTCTCAGTTTCCATCTACCAAATCTACTCACAAGGCTTTGGTCAGCCCGAGGCTATAGTAGAAGACACTTGCCCAAGGTGCCACACAGTGGGACTGAACCCAGAACCATGTTGTTGGTAAACAAGCTACTTACCACACGGCCACTCCTACGCCTATGTACAACAACAACTGTTGAACAATTGAAGGTCTGTGACTCAGCTAAAACAATGAAGGCATTTGCTTGTTCTGTAAGGCTTGTAACGTTCCAGTAGATTTAAATTCAAAATGCATAGAGATGTAATTAAATACCGAAAGGTATTCCATCTTGTTTGACACTCTACCAATTCTGCTAACCTACACCCATAACTATATGTGTTAGTGTATAAAGCATGTAGGCAAGTTACTAAGGTAGGTGGTTAGACTACTGTCAAGCACCAACCATACTAACAGCTTACTGTGCACTGCAGGATCCAAGGTTCACGTTTTATATCTGAAATATAAGGCAACGCTATATTCCTGAGTGATTTGCTAAGCTTCAAAGGTCAATTTTTATTTGCCAACACATGCAGTGATAACAATAATAATGGGTTTTTTTATTTAGGCAGAAAATGAACTATTTTGAGGGGAGGGGCTTAGTACCATCAACCCCCAGTAATAGACTGGAATTTTATTTCATCAACCTCAGAAGTATGTAAGAACAAAGTTGACCTCGAAGGGATTTGAGTTCAATTCATCTTTTCTGATGTTTTTATAGATTCTGCCAGCTCATCATCCTAATAATAATAATAATAATAATAATAATAATAATAATAATAACGATAATAATAATAATGATAACAACAATAATAATAATAATAATAATAATGATAATAATGATAATAATGATAATAACAATAATTATAATAATAATAATGATAATAATGATAATAATGATAATAACAATAATTATAATAATAATAATAACAACAACAACAACAACAATGACAATGATAATGATAATAATAATAATAATAACAATAACAATAATAATATAATAATAATATAATAATAATAATAATCCTTTCTACAATAGGCACGAAGCCTGAAATTTTGGGGGTGGGGTTAAGTCGATTATAGTGACCCCAGTACGTAACTGGTGTTTATTTCATCGACCCCGAAAGGATGAAAGGCAAAGTCAACCTCTGCGGAATATAATAATAATAATGATAATAATAATAATAATAATAATAATATATAATAATAATAATAATAATCCTTTCTACAATAGGCACGAAGCCTGAAATTTTGGGGGTGGGGTTAAGTCGATTATAGTGACCCCAGTACGTAACTGGTGTTTATTTCATCGACCCCGAAAGGATGAAAGGCAAAGTCAACCTCTGCGGAATATAATAATAATAATGATAATAATAATAATAATAATAATAATAATAATAATTCTTTCTAACATAGGTAAAAGGCCTGAAATTTTGGGGAAGGGGGTTAGTCGATTTCATTGACCCCAGCGCTCAGCTGGTACTTATTTCATTGTCCCCAAAAAGATGAAAGTTAAAGTTGACCTCAGCAGAATTTGAACTCAGAACGTAAAGGTGGACAAAATGCCACAAAGCGTTTTGCCCAGCATGCTAACACTTCAGCCAGCTTGCTGCTTTTGCTTCAAGAATATCACATGAGGTGTGTGTGGGGAGCAGGGTGCATTACAAGGACAGTTTACAATTTGTGTGGGAGTTTACATAAAAGATGAAGAGAAGAAAGGGAGAGGTAGGTGTGAAACATTAAAGTATACATAGTATACAAAATATGTGAACATATCTATGATGCACTCCTTCTGATACAGGAGAACCTCCAACAAGGGCCAATCAAAGAATCCCACAGATCCAGGATCACCCTGGCCACCAGGCACACAAACCTTAGCCCCAAAAGTGGTTCTTCATTCTACAGGGTGTCCACAAAATCTGGGTACATGGGGATTAACTCATACTTTAAGAAATTATTATTTCTTATATTTAATTCTTTATGTTATGATTTTATTTACTCCATGTACCCAGACTTTGTGGACACCCTGTACATGTGCATGCTTAGAATAGGTCCATTTACCCTAACCAGTTTTGCCACAGTCACCCACTTTTAACAAATTCACTGGGAGAGGGCATTTTCCTCTCCACTGTCACTTTCCTTTCCAAGTGGAACTTCAAAAAGTCAATGAGGGCTTGACTGACGAGGGAGGCATTTTTCCTTAATCTTTTAATAATTACACTGATGGTTTTGCACAGAAATTTGTACAGCTAGTTATATAGTCAGTTATGTTCATAAAAGATTAAGCCAGCCTAGGTGCAAGGCCACAATTTCTTGGGGGGTCAGTGATGTAACAAATTGAATAGACACCTGTACATGATTGGGACTTATTTCATTAGATCAACTCTTGCAGGATTTGTACTCTTATTTAAAAGGTTTGTAATTAACCCTTGAGCACTCAGATTACTTTATTAAATGCAATGCTTATCTATTCACATTGTCTTGAATTAACCATGGATTATCTTGTAGCTTTGAGATTTTGATGATGTAATAATATATTTTTAGAGTGAAGTTGTAGAGTGTGAATGAGAGGCCAGAACTGGTCAGTTTGGACATAAAATAGGTAGAATATTTTGGCTGGATATGGCCAGTTTAAATGCTAAAGGGTTAACCCTTTCGTTACCAACCCAAATGAAACCAGCTCTGGCTCTGAGTACAAATGTCTTATTTTCAAAAGTTTTGAATTAAAATCTTCCACCAAACTTTAGTCACAATTTATGTTCCTAACACCAGCTGAATGATGACTAAGTTATTTTACTAAATTCTTTGTTATATTTAAAGTAATTGAAAGAAATACAGAGCATCTCAAAATAAATACAGTAAAAAAAGGGTTAATACTATAAGTTATATTAGTCTGGTTCTTTGCAAACTTTAGCATTAATCATCCCCAAATTTAGGGGTAGGTTATAGTTGATTTGATTTACCTGAGTACTTGACTGCTAATTTATTTTACTGGTAGTGGTAAGACGAACAACAAATTTGACTTTGCTTAGATTTGAACTTAGAAATGGAAAAAGCTATGACTAAATATGGATTCATGTGAGTGTGTGTGTGTATGGGTGTGTATAAATGTGAGTCATTTAGATGTACGTGTGTGTACATGAGTATGAAGGGAGGGACGTTGTGTGTGTATGGGATGTGTGTGGGTGTGTGTGTGGGTGTGTACATGAGGAGGTATCATATGTTAATGGGGATTCTGTGTAGAGGGATGTTGTGTGTGTATGGGACACTTGTGTGTATATATGTATGTGTGCATGTGAGTGTCATTTTGATGAGTATATGTGTGCATGCATGTGTACTTGACATTTGAGCATGTCTGTATGTGTGTGTGTTTTGTCATCATTGTAACCATTTTTTATCAATACAACATCAGAAATTAAATAGAAAGAAAAGAAAATGCTTGCCAAATGATATTGTAGCTGAAACAAGTTGCTGTTACATTTTTAAGTTTAGGAGCCATCAGTAGAAAGCCATCAACTCATCAAAATCTCGTCACTAAAAAACTGCTAAAGAAATTAGAAACGTTATCTTTTGGTCTGTGTTTCTTTAACTAAACAATAAAATGCTCTCAGACGCCTGTTTGGGTTTTGTTTTCAGTTTCCACTGTTATTCTAGTAGCATTTAACTGTCTTTTAGATGTATGTAAATAATGTTTTTCTGCGAAATACATTCTAATGATGTTGGGTGGATGACTCAACTGGCAAGTTTAGCAGATATGGACTCTATATAGGATAGTGCATCGCTGTCAACTGGGTGTATAGGGTATATTAGATGCTGACTGGGTGAATACAATGTGTAGATGTCGACTGGGCAAAAACTGTGAATGGATGTTGACCAGATGAATGCAGTGTGCAGATGTCATTTGGACAGGCACAGTGTATAGATGTTGACCAGATGAATACAGTGTGTAGATGTCAACTGGACAGGCACAGTGTATAGATGTTGACCAGATGAATGCAGTGTGTAGATGTCAACTGGACAGGAACAATGTATAGATGTTGACCAGATGAATACAGTGTATAGATGTTGACCAGATGAATACAGTGTGTAGATGTCAACTGGACAGGTACAATGCATAGAAGTTGGCTGGATGAATATAGTGTGTAGATGCTAACTGAACAGGTAGAGTGTATAGATTTCGATTGGACAGGTTGAGTGTGTAGATTTTGACTGGATAGTCTATAAAATTGAATGATATAGTGTCTTGGTATTGACTTGTTTGGTATAGTAGCTGCATATTGATTGAATTGAGTGACTTGTGTGTTAATTGTTGACAGATAGTGATACATTGTCTGAATGTTGAGGGAATAGACAAAATGAGTAGAGTTGATATAAAAGAAACAAAGTATAAGAAATTCCCATAAATAATGGATTTTTTTAATACTCCTTTTATTTTTCAAAATTAAGATAAAGTTCTTTTTTAATCTAAAATATACTCTCCTTCATTTTCTACAATGCTCTTCCATCTATCTGGTAGGCTTGCAAGGTCCTGCTGCCAAAATTCACTTGTCCGTCATGAAAAACACTCCTCCAATACTGTTCTGACCTTGTTGACAGAATTCATATTTTTTTCCAACCAAATGATT